>NC_143549.1:63276666-63430000 GCF_054136105.1 Typopeltis vanoorti | reverse complement strand
CGTTCTGTCTCTTCCTGCACTGTACAGAAAAAAAAGTAATCAGTATCAATCCTATAAAACATATTTAATAAGACTCGCCTATCCTCATAGGAAACATTCCACAGACCTGCAGCAATCAGACATTCACCTCTGGATCCTCTCTACCACTTCTTCATCACCAAGGAATCCAGGTGACAAAATCCGTGTGCAATAGTCCAAATGTGGCATTATGAATGCCTTATAAAGTTGAACAATAATTTCCCTATGTAAGTGTGTTCTTCAACAACCATGTGATTTGATATGCTTTTTTGGCCACCTTTGCAATATTCCGTCTCTAAACTTTAGAGACGGAATTATTGTTCTCTGTCAACATTAATCCCCGAGTCACTTGCTTCATCAACTCCTTGCAGTTCAATTCCATTAATATAGTACACAGCATGTGATCTCATTCTCCCAAAGTGCATCGCCTTAACGCTTAGCCATGTTAAACTGACAGTCATTTACCTTTGTCCATACCACCAGCATATTTAAGTCATCCTGCAAGATATCTACTTCACCTTCATTGATTATCGTCCTTACCAATTTTCCATCAACAGTAAACTAGTGGATATTTCTTGTCATATTATTTCACGAATTAAACAACAGAGTACTGAGCCCTGAGGTACACTATTAGTCATCTGTCTTCTCCTGGACTCAGCTCCTCCATAAACCGCTGTTTAAAATCTGTCCATTAGCCACCCTCTAATCCAAATCACCAGCTTTGGATCCATTCTCATTTGCTCCAATTTATACAACAAATTCCATGTGTAATCCTGTCAGATGCCTTTGCGAAGTCTAGTATTAGCACCGAGTAAGGATTTCTTTATCCAACTCCACTGTTACTTTATTTTAGTAAGTAGGTTCTTAATGCACGAACTACCCTTCACAAAAATATATTCCGCTTTATAAAGTATCATATTTCTGTCCACCCAGTCCTAAATTCTAATTTTATCGATTTCTGCTAAAACCTTTACCACCACTCCTGGTATTCTGATTGGCCTATAATTTGCTGCTTTTGTCTTGGATCTTCCCTTATACAATGGAATTATTTTCCACTCTATCGGAACTTTTCCAGAACTGAGGCTTAAATTAAACAGCTTAGTCAGAAGAGGTGCTAATTCTCTTGCACATTCTCGTAATAAATGGACCGATATGCCAACTAACCTTATGGCATATAAGGTACCGGTACCTGAGGTAAATAAGGCCCAGTGTCTAATAAGGTCCGTTTAAAAAAATCACATTTACAGTAAGTTTTGCCGGTTTGGTTTCTTACGCACACATAGCGGATGCAATAAGCAATAGCAAATCAGTGGCGCCATATTGTCTAGCGACTGTATTATGTCAGTTTGACCTAGACCTTTGTGGGAGGTTGTTATATCTTCCCGTTTAATAATATTAAGCCGCAATAATTCGTAAGTTTTAATTACAAATATTGTTCTTTTGGCATTGTTTTTATATTTAAATTGTTCTTTCAACATTCAGTTTTATGATAAAAAATGTTTTAATTAATTTGAATTCATATTTTAAGTGAAAATAGATGTGATCTAATCTAATTCGCGGCGGTTAATAAGGCCCAGTAAATTTGTTGATGGGCCTTATTAAGATGCTATAATTTATGATTTTATTTTTTGGTGATTGCTCATAATAACTTAGTTAACTTACTTATTATTTTGCTAAAGGCCTCTGAAAATGGCAGAAGTTAAGAAGAAACGGGGTCTTTGGACTAATGAAAGACTAGAAGCAGCTATGAAAGCTGTGCAAAGAGGACAACTATCACAACGTGCAGCATCAGAACGCTATGGAGTACTTAGAAGAACATTGAGGAACCATTTAAAGACAGAGAAGACGACAAAAAGATTAGGAAGAAATACTCTGCTAACAAAAGAACAAGAGAAGAACTTGGTAGAAAGAATAGTAAAGTTTGCTTCAATTGGCGTCCCATTCAACTCCAAAAGCTATACGCAGGCAAACTGTTATATTTTACGAACAAAATGAAATTAGGAATAACTTCATTTTGCAGGAAAAGATTGGTTGAAGTTATTTTTAAAGAGAAACCCAATAATTTCTAAACGTAAAGCTCAATTTTTGAATCCTGCTCGAGCTCAAAAACTAAATAATGCCATAGCGAAGCAGCACTTTGATGTAGTGGAGAAGCTTTATGAGAAGTTAGACATTAATAATCATCCAGAACGCCTCTACAACATGGATGAGAAGGGATGTCGTCTTACAATACATAATCAGCATGGAGTCTTAGGGCAAAAAGGTACTCGAAGAGTACATATGGCTGCTTCAGAACATGCCGAGAATGTCACTGTTGTTGGTTGTGTAAATGCAATAGGGTCTTCTATTTCCTCCTATGATTCTCTTCAAAGGTAAAAGGCACAAGCCTGAGATCGATGATAATTTGCCTCCTTGAAGTTTAGTAAGAATGGCACCAAAGGGGAGCATGACTACAACGTTATTCATCGACTTCATTAACCATCTTGGAAAAAATAAAGCTCCTGGAAAATATCTTCTGATTTTTGATGAAGCGTCGTCGCACTTAGATTATTTCATAGTTGACGCTCCAAAGAAGAATAATATTTTGCTTTACTGCTTTCCTTCAAACACCACTCACGAACTACAGCCTCTAGACAAAGCTGTCTACCGATCATTCGAGCATCATTGGGATCAAGAACTCGTGTTGTTCATGTACCAAAACCCTGATAGAAGACTTACCAAAGCACGTTTTACTATAGTTCTCAGTAAAGTTTGGTCAAATTGTATGACCGACGGTAATATCATCAGTGGATTCAGAGCAACGGGCCTGTATCCTTTTAACTCTGACGCTATTCCTGAAGAAGCATTTGCACCATCTGCATTAACTGAAATTTCTGAGCCGCAATCTCAAAGTGTGAGAATTGAAGAGGATCCTTAAGATATTTCACCAATTCAGACTACTTCTGGGTTGAATATTAGCAGGCGTCCAATTATCTACGACTCTGATTCTTCTAATACCGACCCAAGTCTTATGTCTATCAGCCAAGACATCAACACCGTCCGCTTCCACTCTACTTCTCAACATCTTCGGATTCCGACAATAAAACTATTGAACCAGTGCCAAGATGGGAACAAACAGCAGAAGAGGCTGCATCAATAACAGTACCTGTAAGAACATGTCCTAATCCTCCATCTTGTGATTCAGATAACTCCGATGATAAGATTCCATTGGCAAATCTAAAAACAAAGAACTCTTTGAAGTCATCGTTTCAGGAGTTAATGCCAACGTCAAAGTATGCAGTTGTAAAAGCAACACCATGAAGAAAAGCGTTAAATTATAAGGGACAGAGAGTGACCAAAGATCTTTTCAAAGAAAAGGATAGTAAGAAAGAGAAGGCTGCCACTAAAAAAAACAGGAAGAACCAAAAAATAAATAAATAAATAAAACAAAATAAAGGAACAAACAAAGTGTCAAAAGAGGGGTGGTATTGCCATGGATGCAGAGAAGAAAGGATTGCTGATATGAGGCAATACACACGGTGTCTAAAATGGTAACCATGAAGAGTGTGCTGGTCTCACCAAAGAAGAATGTGGCGTATTTGTATGCTCTTATGACTGTTCTCAAGCTAATGATTATGATTAAAATTAATAATAATTAAAAATAATTGTTATATTCTTTTTTAAATATTTAATTTTGTTCAAGGGCTTTATTAAACTACTATGGTTTAATAAGGCCTACGCAAGATGTTTTTTTAAAGACTTGATTAAAAAAAATTACTGCAAGAATTGTTCTTATTCGTGTTTTTTTTTTTTTAATTAGTGAAAATACAAACTTTAATATGAACACTGTTGTTTCAATTAATCTAAACAATTGTCTGACTTATTCAAATTTTAAATAAGGTGGGCCTTATATGCACGCATGTATTTTTCGTTTTAATAAGCGATGGAGAATGCTACAATTCCGCACTTATATATATAATAAAGCATATAAAAATAAAATATAAAATTTTATATGGAAACATTTTTAAGTCTTTAATTTCACATTTTTCTCTGCCAAGGTAGAATGATGGATGAGCCTATTGAAAAATGGAGGAAGAACACTTAATACAGATTTCAGAATGCAATCCCATGTTACTGGAAATAATAATTATTGATATTTATGATTTCTTAATAATAATGATTGATATTTATTATTTTTTTAAATTTAGTTTTTATTTTAGTTAATTTCTTTCTTACATTTTATCGTCTCACATATTTAAAACGGAGACTTGATAAACACACACACACACAGTGGTAGTGAAACTTTTTTGTTGTTTCCATACATATATCTGCATCTATGGGTAGATACATCGCAATCGCAAATATTAAATTTCAACTTATATTGTTAAAAACATCACAGACAGATATTGAAACCATAAAATAAGTATTTATGGAAAACATCATAGTAATTGATGATATATATATAATACAGGATGATCAAAATTAAAGTATCCCTGTTTAAGGCCTTGTGAAGCCCCACCCAGTCATCCAAAGGCTGCAAAACTTTGCAGGAATGCATTGTGCGTCATGAGGAAGCGATATCTGAGGGTAAAAAAAAAAGTAGTTCCAAAATTTACAATTAGGGGAGCTTTATGGTGTTCTGAATGTAGACGTAGTAATTTCTGTGTGTGTGTGTGTGTGTGTGTGTGTGTGTGTGTGTGTGTGTGTGTGTGTGTGTGTGTGTGTGTGTGTGTGTGTGTGTGTGTGTGTGTAAGGAGAAAATCGACACAAGCATAAATAACAGATTTTTATTCACTGCCATTATACATTCACGGGTTGCACTCTTCAGTGGCTGCTCTTCCTGATATGCCACAAACTGCATTCTTTCCACAGTGTGTTCAACGGCCGAACGCAGCTGGCCGGGACTGATGTTGCTCACATGATGCATTATGCTGTCTTTCAGCGTTGGCAAGTTATCATGATGATCCCGATAAACCCTGTTTTTGAGAAATCCCCCAGAGCCAAAGTAACAGGTGGTCAGATCAAGTGAACGAGACGGCCATGCAGTGGAAAACGCAAGACTGATTATTCTGGCTTCCGTGAAATGTTCTCGACCTGTACGGATCGATCGATGTGAGAGGCTCCATACTGCATGAAAATGACTGAATCCATGCACAGGCGCTGCTGTAACTGCGGCACAACAAAATTGTATATCTTATCACGATGCCACTCGGCAATAACTGAGCAGGTCACAGGCCCCGCCTGCAAATGTCTTCAAAGAAGAATGTTCCAATGATAAACGAGGCTGCAAACACACACCAGATAGTAACTTTGGGTGAATGTAAACGAATTTGCTGGATTGCATGCTGATTTTGAGTAACCCATACCGGGCAATTATTCACATCTCCGTTCAGATGAAAGTAAGCCTCATCTCCCCCACAAAATCATCCACCTACACTCGAGATGGATTGTCAGGATTATCTTGAATAGGTAATGCAGAATGCAGAATCTTCCGTAGAATTTTCCAGACAGTCGGGTAAGGCATGTTTATATTCTTGACACGCACGTACACTGCAGGAACTAACATAGTTATTCATGGTCTGCTCCAGAACAGCAGTAGTACAGTAGTAACTTTATTCATTTGTTGTGAACTGAGTGGTTTGTGATCTCTGCCAGTTCTAACTCTCAACGATCCCGTTTCTTCAAAACGTCATTTGTTCAGGCAACGAAATTCGGGGAGTGCAGCAACTGTAACTTTTTAACAACTGTTCAGGTAGTACAACTTCACGAGCAAAGCATGTTGGAGCAAGGTCAGTGCCATTCTTGTGGACGGTATTAAAAACCAAAATGAAAAGGGAAATCACGTGTCTATCTTTTTAAATCCTGCCGGGTTGCGTGATATGCAAATTCCATGCATTTGTTGTTTACGCCGTCCCTCTAGTGGTGATATTTGGAACCATCCCCCCATCACTTCCCCCTGACGTACAATGTATTTCTCCAAAGTTTCGCAGCATTTGGATCACTGGGTGGCGCTTCACAAGGCCTTAAACAAGCATACTTTAATTTTGATCACTCTATGTATGGAGAGATACCAGACAGTAATTTATACAGGTGCATAATCCTGTACAAGGCCTCTGGCTAGTGGCATGCCACAGGAGTCTGCACTTTGGCCACTACTACTTACTTTTGTTCATTAAATATAGGAAATTATCCCAAAGAAAATATTCAGTTGTTTGCAGATGATGCAAAATTAGGCAGAGCAATAGTCAATAAGGATGATATCTTACAGGATGATTTAAATAAACTGGCAGTATGGGAAAAGAAGAATGGATGTCAATTTAAAGTGAAAGTGTAAGGTTATGCATTTGGCGTGGAAATATTACTATCTGTGTACCATGTTGATGGGACTGTACGCCAGGAAATTGATGAAGCCACGGATTTGAGGATGTTGGTGGATAGGGAGTTGAAATTCAGAGGGCATATTGCCAAAGTGACTACAACAACTTATATGATAACCTGGTTATTGAAAACCACTCTGGCATGCAGAGAAAAGAGGGTTATTATCCCACTTTGTAAGGCCTCATCTGGATTATTGCGCACAGATCTAGTCGCCTGAGTTTCTTGGAGATGGGACGAGGTGGAGCAGATTCAGAAGCGAGTGACTAAGGATAAGGGGGGAAGAGAGATGTTAGAGACATATAAGTTGCTTAGATGGATTTATAGGATTGATGTGGACGAAATATCTCAGTACATGAATAATGTGAGGAAAAATAGAGGTCGTCCATGAAAGTAAGAGTGTGGTAAGGGAGTGGAGACCTGATTTTTTGCTTGGAGAGTGGTCATTGAGTGGAATGAATTGCCAGAGTTAGCTGTGTGTGTGCTTTGCGGGTGAATAATTTCAAAGCAAAATATGACAGATTGTACAGGAATTGATATTAATATTTATGTAATGGACCTCCTGTGATGAGGATACGCACTCCATGGAGGTGCCCGTATGTAATAATAATAAATGAATAAAATTACTACAAAAATCCGCAATATAGGAACTGAGTTTTATAATAATTTCTGAATATTTCTGCAAAGATTTTTTTAAAATCGTAAGCAGCAGCAGCTGATATTCCATAATATGCAACCGCAATATTTTTACCGATACTGTAGTTGCACTTCTTATGGCCATTACTTTTTGAAGAATATATTATTATTAATGCAGAAAGTATATCGCTAAATAATCATATTGCATTATATATATAATTGATGAAACTTCAATGAGAAATATTTTTACAAGTTCTTTTGCACTGACTTTTAGATAATTTCTTATTTGTGAATGATAATTATCCCCAGGGGCACACCTAAGTGTGCACTGGAAGTGGCGATCCCAAGGTACCCGAGTTGAAGATACCGAGTCATGGGGGTATAACCATTACATCTGGCTGGAAGGAAATGTCCAACCCACCAAGCTGCATGGAAGGCAACGGAGAACCACCATGCAGACATTTTTTTCTTTCTCCAAGTAATAATGAACAAGTCAAGACGGAAGAATGAATTTATGCACAAGAACAGATGGGACCCCTGGGTGTGATCTCATGCAATATGCTACCAGGGAGGGGGGGGGGGTTTGTAGATCTGTGTTGGAGTCCCAGGAGGATCAGACCTCAAATGACGCTGCAGGATCAAAGCCTCCTGGAAGTTCTGGAGCTGATGTAAGGGCACAACATAAGAAGATGAACCTCAAGGAAAATGCAAATATGGGCACCTGGAATGTTAACTCAATGTATCGAGCAGGGAAGATAGCCAATGTGATCAGAAAAATGAAAAGAATGAAGATATCGATTCTTGGAATCTCAGAGGTTAGATGGAAAGGAGGTATAAGAACAGACGATGGACAAAGAATAGAGAATGTAAAAAGTTTTGAATACCTTGGGAGTTGGATAATGATGACAATAGATCTCATTATGAAATTAAGAACAGAATTAAAAAAGCAAAAGCAGCATTTTTCCAAATATACCACATATTAGGAAACAGAAATCTGAACAAACAGTTAAAAGTAAGACTCCTCAAGACAATGATCTGGAGCATGGGAACATATGGAGGTTCTGGACGATCAACAAGGAGATGAGTGACCGACTGAATGCGTTTGAAATGTGGTGCTTGAGAAAAATGGATCGTATCAGCTGGACTGAAAGAGTGAGCAATGAAGAGGTTCTTAAAAGTTTCAAGATGAAAAGAGACTATAGGGCTAGTATTCAAAAACGAAAAGTAGCGTTTGCAGGACATTTGATGAGGGGTTCTTCTGGAGAGCTCCCCAGAATAGTATTGCAGGGGATGGTAGAAGTGAGGAGAGGAAGAAGAAGGCCCCGATTGCAATGGAAAGACAATACATCAAAGACCGGACGTCTTACAGAAAGAGATAGAGAGGCATGGAAGAGGACTGTTCATCAGTTGCAACCCTCTTAAAAGAGGAGGCCACAGGATTAGATTAGAATGCTAATTGGCCATCTTCCATTATCGTAATTATTATTAATGAATTAAAATGAAAACCTATTACGTAGAATAAGATTTTTTCTAATAAATAATATAAGATGTATAATACTGAAAGTAGAAGCTTCCATAGCCCAGCTGGAAAGAAAGTGATGCGACTTTTATTATAGGAGGGGCGTCTGGAAAGTTCTGATAACACCTAGAACAAAAATTATATTAAAGCAACTGATATAACTACAAGAAAATACATACTAGTAGCAGAGTTATGAAAATAACTTATGTTATTATATCCTCGTTCTTTCTTGCGGTTATTATTATTATGTGACACCTCCAGGAAGTCCAAAGACTCATCGAGGGAGAGTGTGCCAACAGCAGCGAACAATCACCCCTTCCAACTACTAACCGCGCTTAAACTTGCTTAACTTTTTGCGTGCGCCATTAGTAGCAGAGCTCTACCAATCGACCAACAGTTGCTTTGATATAATTTTTGTTCTACGTGTTTAGCAGAACTTCCCAGACCCTTCCGCCAACCTCACCTCGTATTTCTTACAAGAAATTAACTTTTCAAACGATAAGTGTTATTGTATGAAGACGAAAAGGAAACATTTCTCCAATTTCTCTAATATAAATGTAAAGCCATTTTGGCTCGATGCCAAAAAAATGGAATATTAAATCTTAGAAAAATAATTTTTAAATTCCTATTGCATTGCATTAACTAATAATAAAATCGAAATTTTCCCTATAATTTTCAAATAATGCTATGACGTTATTATAATAGATGAAGTCTGAAATCAGAAGTCATTATCACAGCGCAAAAAATTGACTAAAAGTTTGCAGATTCTCTCGTAAAAGTAATTTGCATGGAATTAATAAAAAAATATTGTTTTTATTATTATTTTAATAAGTTTAACATATTCTTCGAACTAAAGTTTAACCTCCCCCCTCTCTCTCTCTCTCTCTCTTTCATTATTACATGTAACAATTATATAACATTTATTATGATAATCCGATAACATTTATTATCATTTATTGACATTTAGAATTTTATTATAATGCTAATAACATTTATTACGATAAACGTTTTTATTTTCACTGAAGAGTGCATTGCGAATTTTGTAAATTTGTGATGCATTCTAGTTTTTCCTTAGTAAAAATGAAAACGTTAATACTCACTTGGCATAAGCCTTTTCCAGCAATGCTACCCAAAATTCTCTAGGATCAGAGCATCTAGAGAATATAAGCTTTCCTTGCTTAGTAGGCAATAGATCATCTATGTAGACGGCAATCCATTTGCCAAAACGCCAGAATCTGAACTCTATCATTCCTTTGTAATTCTCGCCATAGAGCGGTTGATTTGGGGGGATTATCTGAAACAGAAAAAAAAGGTCTTAATCAGAGGCGTAGCTAGGGGGGAGGAGGGGGGGGGAGGTCCTCCCCGGGCGGTACTTTGAACCTTTTTGAACTTTTGCAGTTAATTCTAAAATACAGTCTCGAGAACTCATTTCCAAATATTGTAATACTACTGCGACGTTTCCTCACAATTGCTGTAAGTGTTGCTAGTTGTGAGAGGAGTTTTCTAAATAAAATTTGATTAAGAATTACTTTCATTACTATGAAATAGACTTCGCCAATGTCATCGACGATTTTGCTAACAGAAAAGCAAGAAAAATAACATTTTAGAATGTTGAAATGAAAGTTTTACTTCAGCAATAAACATGGTGTTTTAATTTATTTCTCTATACGTCATTTTGACTTTTTGTAGTATTTTTGGCCTGTATTGAGAGCGGGGGGAAACTCAGGGACCGTCCCAGTCGGCGAAGGCTCTAGCTACGCCTAGTCTTAATTTAACATTTGTTTATACTCTTTGTACATATTCTTCAACCACGCCATTCTAAAAGTCACTGTTCATGAATATTTAATGGTATCAAGAGATTGGTTCGACCATATTTACCTAAAGTCTTTATTAAGTACGTTATATCACTGACTGGTAAAATACATCGATTTTCGTTCGAAATGCTTTACGAAAATGAAATGACATTTGGCTTACTTGCTGCATAAGATCTGGACGCTGAGCTACGGCGGCACACGACGACAGGAACCAACAGTCTGCTAGAATTCCTTGAACGATATCGTGCCTGCTGACGCCATCAATAAGTAAATGAGGTTGATCGGCCAGCTCCTGGAGAATGAAATAGAAAACACGACATAAATTTAGTATTAACACTTTCATTGCCAAGCTGAAAATTGGAATTTCGTGTGGTGACCAAATTTTTTTTTTTTTTATTTAGTTAGCGACGTCAACGCGATAACGCGTGATCGGCCGTTTGGTGAGAACTCGCATCGCGCGATATCGCGTGATTGGCAACGAACGTGTTAAAAAGCACAAGTCTACATACAGTTCTCATTAATATGTAATGCTTTTATTTGAAAATTTTAAGCACGTTTTTCAGAGTATGATTAGGTTTTTAGCATTTTAATAATAATGGTACTTTACAGTTTTTCTAATTTGAATCCTTTTGAAAAGTTAAAAAATAAAATAAAATAACTAAGCAATTTTTAAAGTCTTCGACAGATTTTTAAGATAGTCTCCAATAGTTCTTTTGGAGATGGAAAGAAATGCTTTCGCAGATTCCAAAATTTTATTGTATTTTTTTCCCCCGATTCTTATGGAGATCATGCCAGTCGCCCCTCCCCATTTCCTTGAGTAGTATTTCATAATGTGCCTGAAATTACTGGCTCAACTCTATAATGAAGTAAGTTGCATAAATAATATTTTTGCGAATGGAAAATTAGTTCTCTATTAATCACTTTCACATTTAACAGCACTGCAGAGTTATGTGCAAATGTATCATTAATTCAAAATTTTATCTGCTCGGTTTTGAATGGGTTATCAGAAATACATACGTAGAAGTAGATGATGGTAATAGACACAGGCAATGATTTACAAAAAGAAAGATGATATTTTTATATTCTATATTTGGAAAGATTTTCCAAATGTAGAATATAAAATTATCAATAGAGAAAAAAAAAATCAAAACACGTGATTAATAGATAACCGTGCAGATGTAAACCAGAAATAAATAGAAAAATAACAGTACAAGTAATATATTTAAAATGTTTGGGAATTCAGATTAATTCATATATAATAATTAATCTGAATTCCTCAAAAAGATTTTAACCACCATTTTGTAAACTCCGTCCGAAAAATGCAGGAAACAATCCTCTTCCACACAAAGCAATATTCTCCACTAGGACCACTAGAAATGCGATATTGTTCCCAATTATCGGTAGTAAAAGAACAACTGTCATTTGCAATTTTTCAAATTAACCCCAACAAAGGACCAGGTACAGACATAATCAGACCCAAAGATATCAAAAGATACTCGACTAGCCTAAGCCCCGTGATTCTAAACTGTAAAATTAAATCTTTGAATCAAAGTAAACACCAGAGGCATGACTGCATTAATCGCTCCATACATAAACACACAAAAAAATAAACGTTATAAGTTTGTCTTTTTTTATGTTAGCCCTTACAAGAGAAGTTGTTAATCAACCTATAGTACGTTAGTACCATAGGCGGGTAATGAGTTGGGAAATGAGAAGTTTGTTTACATTTTATTTAAAAGCCTGTAAATTGTATTCTTTGGGAAACACATAAGGGGGAAGAGTGTTCCACGGTTCAGTAGTAACAGGGATGAAAGAGGAGGAAAAGAAACGTTTCAAGGTGTAACTGTGAAGAGATCTTGGGAGGCAGCTGCACATGTTCCAATGGACTTAGTACTGAGTGGGAGAATTATGGATGCTATTTCATATGAACATTTGCCATCGAAATATTTATAGAATATACATATTGTAGAAACGAAACGCCTGTGTGAAAGTAGGAGGAGTGAATTGGTATGAGATAGGTTATTAATCAATCTATTTGTTCTCCTTCTTATCGAGTCAAGCATTTTGAGGGAGCTCTTAAGGCTCCACTCCAAATGTGAGAGTAGATTAAATAGCTGGGCGGATTTGTGATTTGTATAAGGTTAACAGCTGTTCAGGGGTGAAGTAACATCTAGAGCGAAAGAGAAATCCTAGTTTTTTAGAAGCTAAGAATGCAATGGGTGTGATGTGTTTATGCCAGGAGGGCATTTGAGTGTTGCCAAAGATAATACTGGGAGAAAATGGTTCTTCTTGGTGAGAAATGAGGCAGAACTGGGTTTTGCTAGCATTGAAATTTACGAGGTTATCTGATCCCTATTGAAGGATGGATCAGAGATCAGAATTGAGGGCGGTGGGGGTTGACACATATATTTGAGGTGATTTGTGTAGAGTAAGGTTAATCAAATGAAAGGGAGGAGCGCAGTGTGCTGTCCTCTGCAAAACTGTGCATTGGGTTAAAGGTCAACTGAAGTAGGTCTTGATATATAGAAGGAAGAGGGTTGGTGAAAAGACAGAACCTTGTGGAACCCAGGCATTAGTTGATCCAAACAGAAAGATGGCTATTCAACTGCAGAATTCCTGAGACAGACCAAATGATGGAAGCTTGCTTAGTAAGCCTTTTTGCCAGACCCGGTCTGGCACAAATCTCTGGAGACATCAAGTGCAGCCACTTGAGATTGACCAAACTTCTTCATGGTATTTGTCCAGAGATGGATGATATATGTGAGTAGATCTGCTATTGAGATCGCTGGTATCTCCTGTAGATACCAGAAGTAAGAGAGTATATACAAGTGACATAGGATAAGAGTCAGTTCTGGTGCACAAAACATCAGGACAATTAGAGGAATGTCATCAGAGACGGTAGATTTTGGAAAGTATTTTTCTGATCTCTTTCTGGCGATAGGGGAATTGTGTATTTGATATGTGGAATGGTTGTGGGAAATATTTACCATGGTCAATTATTCGTGCATTAAAGACAAAGTGTGAAGCCAGGAAATTGGCTTTTGTGGATAATAGTGTGGGGAATGTATGTTTCTATGCCAGTAAGGATCATTTCGGTGATAACTACAGATTTACTCTTAGTTATTAACCAAATTATGGAGTGCATTGTACATCACAAACTCTTCACATATATAGAAAAATTCCAGATCATGGTTTTCAAAATATTAAAGGAACAACAATGATTCTGGAATATTTCAATGGCCTAATAAACGCTACGTTAAATAAAAATAGAATAAGGTTAGTGTTTTTATTGACTTATCAAAAGCGTATGACACATTCTGTTCTACATAAAACATTTTTGAACAAGCTGAACCACATTAGAATTGAAGGACCCTTACTCATGTGGTCCAAAATGAACATAGAAAATAGGAAGCACAGTATAAATCAGTCCACTGTAGAGAGTTACCAGTAACCTGTGGAGTCCCACAAGATGCTGGTCTCTTTCCAGTTCTGTTTGACATATACAAGCACACCACTAACCAGCTTCCCTTGAAAAAGTAATATTTTCCAATACGAAGCTGACAGAGCCATAGTGTCTATCTATAATGATGCAAACAAGGCCTAAACAATCATGCAACAAGACAATCTGGTCACCACCTGGTTAACCGAAAACAACATACGCAAAAACTCTGAAAGGAAAGGGAAAAAAGCTAGTGATATTGAAAAATCCAACCTAACCCATAGAAACTAAGCATATTACTATCCGACATTTGTACTCCGACATAAACTGTCACAGAGATCAATACGACACGATACTTCGGACTTCACTTCGATACTGATCTAAGTTGGAATAACTATATAAACTATCTACTGTAGAGATATTGTCACCGTGCAAATATATCTTGGTACATAGTTACAACACACGCATTCTGCACCAAAAACAGATTACAATAGTTGCAATATAAAATGATAAAGCCCATTTTATGGGAACAAAGAGAATGTGACATATGGGGCACAATGACAGAACACAAAATGTTTAAGGTAAAACACTTATGCCACTAAACATTCATACTTAAACTATTTCACTCCAAACTATAGAATAATCAGGACAACATATCAGATAACAAGGCCACAGTCAAGAAACTACATCACATAGACATGTAAATATAACAATCACTACGGAAAAGACATCCAGAGCTTTTATTTATCTGTCTGATGATCAGCAAACTCTCATTCGATAGGAGAAACTGTGAGACTTATAGAGGGTTGAGAAGAGTACTTATATATATATCACAGCGAAATGGAAAATTTTACGAATTTTACTCCACCTAAGCATAATGAAGTACTATACTCTCAAATAACACAAGGACACAAATATATATAAACAGTTAAACCAAAAAGTCATGTGTTTTGGGTTACTGAATCAACACTACGAAACCACCACTCCTCCGATTAATTTAATCCAAGCTTCAAGAATGTCAGTAGACAAGTCACCAGGAAAAAAAAAAAAAGAAAGAAAGAAAAGAGCAGTGCAATAGTGAGAAAATTTACTACTATTATGGATATTTATCAAAAATGAATATCTGTACTTCAATGGATTTCCACGACGCCCTTTGTTGGAAAGACCTAGGTTCGAATTCCGTCTATGAAAAAAAAAAAAAAAAAAAAAGCTTTATTAGGGCTTGTCATCTAAACTTAGCCGGTCCCATACGGAAGAGAAAGGATTTCCCCTCCTGCAAACTCGGTTTTTCAACCCGCAAAACAAGCAAACCTGCCGGAAGAATATGCGCAGTGTACAGACATAGGATACTACTAGAATAAGGATTAATCACTCTATTCCGTCGGATTTGGTTTCGACACTCTGCATGGTACGGTGCGAGTCTACGCGTAAGCGTGAAACAGAACAGAACAGAAATGTATATAATGTAAATACTGTGTATGATAATAACAATAATAATAAACCATAAACCTTCTAAAAATAATTGTGTGACAGGTCTAAGAATTCGTCTCGGGAGGGTACACCAGCGAGAAAATTAATTCTCCATCTACACAAAACACGATTATTAATTATCTACCCATAACAATCTATAATCCAATAATAGTATTCATTTCTTATCAGTAAATCGTGTATGTGTGTTATTTGGATGATTTGCCTGTATGCGAGATGAAAAACCCGAGTTTTCGAGAGTAAAAAACCTTGCAACCTTCATATGAGAGATGGTGCACCTATAGGTGTACCATCTATTTAATTGAAAAAGAATATATAAATATTCCTGTCGTCATGACGACAATCGAACTAATATAGAAATAAAAGTATAATGTAAAAGTTTAAATATGTCTAGTTTTAGCTAATAGATCTGAAACAAGAAGTGAAATGCATAAGTTAAAATTATACTTTTTTATATTATATACGTACTTTTAATTAAGTTAAGCTAAAACAGTTAAACGTTACCATAGAAATGAAAACACTAAAAAACAGAATAATTAAAAAAACAGAAAAATGGAAACAGAATTTAAAAAAAAAATAATAATAATAATTACGAGAGTTGTGCGAAGCGTTCTCGGCCTCGACCACATACATGTATGGCAACACTATCGGCAAGATTTTTTGTTTCTAAGTTGGTACATCTGTCATAAGCATCTGTGTGAAATTGCAAGTCGTTCTATCAAGTGGTTTGTTTTATACAGCTGTCTGGAGCAAAAATATTTTCTGCATCCCTTGGAATGGATAAAATTGAGTATCGTGCTGTTATGAAATCTTTGTAAAAGAAGTTTTAACCTAAACCAAAATTCATTCGAAGTTCATAAAAGTTTATGGGCACTCTTCTCCTTCGTTTTCAACAATTACGAAATGAGCTGCCGAGTTTAAACGTGGCCGCACCAGCCTTGAAGATGATCCGCGTGAAGGACGTTCAAAAAGTGTAACAACACCAAAAATCATTGATCAAGTGCACGATATGGTATTGAATGACTATATATCGTATTGTTGAGACTATAGGCATTTCAAAAGAACATGTAGGATATATTTTGCATGAAGAAATGCAAACGAAAAAGCTTTGAGAAAGGTGGGTGCCACGCTTCCTCACGACAGATCACAAACGCACTCGCAAGAAAACCTCTGAACAGTGCTTGGAACGTTTTAACAAGAATAAAACTGATTTTGTGCACTGATTTATTATTATGGATGAGACTTGGATTCACCATTACACACTAAATCCAAACAGCAGTCAAAACAGTGGACAGAAGCCGGTTGTTCAGAGCCAAAGAAGATAAAGTCGGTTCCATCAGCAGGTAAGGTCATGGCATCGGTTGTTCGGGATTCTAAAGGCATTTTATTTATTAATAATCTTGAAAAGGGTAAAACAATAACCGGGGAATATTATTCTGATCTTTTAATCAGACTAGACGAAAAAATTCGTCAGAAAACACCCGGTTTGTAGAAGAAAAAAATTATCTTTCATCAGGACAATGCACCTGCTCACAAAAGTTGTTTTGATAATGAGAAAATCAAGGGATCTGCACTATGAATTGCTGGAACATCCACCCTATACCCCAGATTTGGCTCCCTCTGACGTCTATCTCTTTTCAAAACTAAAATTCTTCCTCGTTGGTTCAGCGTTTTTCTTTGAATCAAGAGGTGATTGCAGCTGTAGAGGGATATTTAGCAGATATTACTGAGAACCACTACAGGGACGGGATAATGGCGCTGGAGCATCGCTGGAATAAACACATTAGACTTGAGGGAGATTATTTTGAAAAATAAAAATAATTTTGAAATTATAAAGACTAACAGTGTTCCATCCCCCATCTTAATGATGAAAAGGAAGAAGAGATCCATACCGGATCAGCCGACGCCCGGGTCACCAAGGACTGCATCATTGAAACAGGACCTAGTTTTCCTTGCTGGGCAATCAGGGCAATAAGTTGAAAAGCGACTGAAAGAAACCAAATGTAAAAAATGGACTGTAGAAGAAAACAGAGAAGTTATGAAATGTTTTTACAGATCAACATCAGAAAAACGAGGTTTCAGAAAGCGTATGCATTTAATTTGGAAATAAAAATTCCCATAATCTCCAATAACAGAACAAAGACTTATGGACCAAAAGAATTTCATTTTCCGTAACAAAATATTTACTTCACTTGAGCTGCAAGAGTCACGTGCTGAACCAACAACTTCAGTAACAGCAAATCATCAGGAGGTAGCTACATCAAACTTTGGAATTCAACTCAGTAAACATCAAGCTGACGACATACTTCAGAATGTTTTGACAGAAGTGCAGTGTAAAATGAAGTCAGGGATATTGGAACATATGAACTCCATAAATGACCATATAAGACTACCACCATTAAAAGCTTTACAACAATCTAAGCTAAAACAGCTCCTCTTAGTTGTGATGGTTTCAATCACGCAAATGCTGTAATTGAAACCATCACAACCAACAGTATAAAGGAAACAAATAATATCCTATACAGCACAGCCTATATCATTTCAGCGAAGCTTGGTTGCAAACCGAAAGAGCAAAAACCGAGGATGAAACAATTTGCACCATGGAAAATCCGGTTAGAACGAAAGGTCAACAAACTTTGAACTGATCTAAGCAACTTAAAGGGTTTTAAAGAAGGACGGCTGAAAAATAATAACATCAAAAACAAACTGATTAACACATATAATCTGGCCAACAAAACAATTGCTAAAGTTTCCAGAGAGCTAAAACAAAGAATCACTGCACAGAAAATTAAAAAATATGAAGCAAGAATAAACCAATATGTACAAAATATGCAATTTCGACAGAATTAACGTCAGTACTTTAAGTCTCTCCAAAGAAATAAAAATGCAAACCATCATTCACCAGGAAAAGAAGAAACACTCAAATTTTGGAAGTCAATCTGGGATAATCTTATTGAACACAATAATGATGCTTCATGGATTACGGAAATAGAATTAGAAATGAAACAAAAACAAATGCAAAATGTCATTATCGCTAAAGAAATGGTCAGTGCTCAAGCTAGAAAATTAAAAAACTGGAGTGCACCTGGCAAAGACGAACTATATGGATTTTGGTTAAAACATCTAACCAATCTACATGATGGAATGGCAGATCAATTTAATTATTTGTTGCAGTCGAGCTCGGTGGAAGACTGGATGATATCTGGGCGCACTTTTCTCTTCATGAAAGATAATTGTAAGGGTGCAGACCCAAGTAAATATCGTCCAATAACATGCCTACCAACTATGCTTAAGCTGTTCACCGGAACCATAACAAATTCCATATACCACTACTTATGAGATAATCAGATTTATCCTATTGAACAAAAAGGCAATTTTCAAAAATCTAGAGGAACAAAAGACCAGATCCGTATTAATAAAATGATTCTCAGAAACTCAAAAAGACGAAAAACTAACTTAAACATGGCATGGATAGACTTCAAGAAAGAATTCGATTCGCTCCCACACTCCTGGATCCTAAAATCACTACACATATATTTGAAATTAGCAAAAACATATGTTTGTTTCTGGCTGCTGCTATGAACTCATGGAAAACAACATTAATAGTGAATAATGAACGATTTGGAGATATCAGCATTAAACGTGAAATTTTCCAAGGTGATTCCTTGTCGCTATTGCTCTTCAACATTTCATTGATAACTTTATCTATGATTCTGAACAACACAAAACTTGGTTATGAAATTCCTAAATGTAGTATTAAAATCTCCCATCTGTTGTATATGGATGACCTGAAGTTATATGGAAAATCGGCCCTGCAAATAGATTCTTTATTGAAGACAATTCGTATTTTCAGTCAGGACATCAAAATGAATTTGGTTTAGAAAGATGCGCAATTTTATCTATTAAACGAGGAAAAATTAATGACACTAGCAGTTTTAATTTTGATCAAGAGAAATATATAAAAGCAATTTCAGCTGACGAACACTATAAATAACTAGGAATATTAGAAGCCGATGATATTCTCCACTCGAAATTTAAACAACATGCAGCATCAGAATACATCAAATGAGTTAGAAATATTCTGAAAACAAAAATAAATGGATTAAACACAATTAGAGTAATGAATGTAATGAATTCTTGGGCTATACGTAATCCGATACACAGCTGGCATAATAAATTGGACAAAAGAAGACCTGTACAAACTGGACCGCAAAACTAGAAAACTAATGACTATACATCATGCATTACATCCACGAAGTGATGTTGACCCGTTGTACCTACCGAAGAGAATAGGTGGACAGGGTCTGATGCAAGTGAGACAGACTGTGAAAGAAGAAGAAATTGGTTTAAGAAATTACATCGACAATAGCTCTGAGACAATGCTTCAAGCAATTACACAAGAGGGCCTTCTAAAAGCAACAGGAAACAAATCCGATTACAAAAAAGGAACAACAAAATAACCGATATGTGCGCAGGAAAAATAAACCTTTGCATGGCCAATTTCTTCGAGATACTGAGGACAAAGTTGACGGGAACAAGACATGGTAATGGCTATAACACGGATACATTAAAAAAAAAAAAAGAAGTATTTATTCTAGCAGCTCAAGAACAGGCATTAAAACTAATGCAATCAAAATAAAAAATTTGAACATCAATAATAACAGCAAATGCAGATTATGCGATCAGAAAGATGAGACTGTAGAACATGTAATCAGTGCCTGGCAAAATAGCTCAAACTGACTATAAATACCGCCATGATCAAGTGGCCAAAATAGTTCATTGGCATGTATGCAAAAAAATATGGCTTTCCTACTTCTGATAATTGGTGGCAGCATAAAATAGAGATTGTATTGGAAAACGAAACAGCAAAAATTCTCTGGGACTTTAGAATATAAACCGATCGGTATTTGGAACACAACAGGCCTTACATCACAATTATTGAACATCGACAAGTTTGTATTATTGATATCACAGTACCCAGTGATCAACAAAGAACTGGAAAAATTACTAAATATCGAGATCTGGTAATCGAAGTTGGCCGACTGTGGCTTAAACACACCAAAATTATCCCAATAGTTATCGGTGCACTTGGTGCAACTTGAAAGAAGCTATTCAACTATTTACAGTAATTAAACATCATTGAATTGACCCCATATGACCTACAAAAAACAGCATTACTTGGAACAGTCCATATTTTGCGACCCTACCTCACTGGCTATTCTTAGATTCTTGGGTAGAATCTGAATTGTTCTGTATCACCACTGAAAATTTTGTTTATATGATATCTTGTTTTGACTGTGTATCAATTATGTGAATACAATAATAATAATAATAATAATAATAATAATAATAATAATAATAATAATAATAATAATAATAATAATAATAAATAACGATAGTTTCATTCCCTACTTTATTTTCATACAATATTTCTGAACAAAATCTCCTTCCATTATTAATGTCCGCGCGGTTAGCCTAGTGGCTGTGCGCTTCGCAACCATATGCGTGGGAAAGGAGTGTGTCCCAGGTACGATTCCCGTCGGTGACGTGAGCAGCTGAAGGATCTTCCTCAGCCATAGCCAAGTTAGCCAGTCTTGGGCGTGGACAGCAGGGTTTTTTCCTCAGTTTATTCTAGGGTTTTTCATCCTGCAAAGCAGGCAAACTGGCCTTGAGAACTCAACATTACGGACATAGGATGCACCGGGGTACAGGGCTGACTACCTTATCCTGTGAACGGATTGAGGTCCGATGATCAATGGACCCTCGACACCGCAAGGTAAAAGAGGGTATAAAGAAGATGAGATGAATTATTATTTATTTATTAAAAACATTATTTTTCCATTCGAGTAACAAGTTTTTCAAAGCTGTCATAATAAACTTCTCATGTTGCTTTGGTTACCCTACAGGTGTGCCTTCAATTTAGGAAATAATCAGAAGTCCGATGGAACCAAGTCTGGGCTGTACGGAGGATGTTCTACAACTTGAAATCCGATGTCTTCGACAGTTGTAGAAGTGAATGCGTTCGTGTTCGGCCTCTCGTTGTTATGTTACAAAAGAAAGGCTGTTTCTCGGCACGAAAACTATTTATTCTTTATTTCAACTTTCTCATAGATTTCGCATAGCTTTGTAAATTTCTTTGTTCTCTCACCTACAGTCCTAGTGATTAACGCTTTTGTTGTACCAAAATACAGTCAGTATGCACTTTAAGAGAAGAAGGAAGGAAAAAAGTGTTTTGCACTTTTGGACGCCTAACTTTCATCTCCAGGTAAAATATTGTGAAGAAAAGTTTGCCTTACCTTTGATAAGGTTAAAGCAATCGATAAATGAAGAAACTTTTCCATCTTGTCTGTTTCATTTTGCTAGTAAAGGGTGTCCCAAAATTCACTCAAGATTTAAATTTAGCGCCATTTGTGCGGTAAAGTGTTGCCAACGAGAAAAAAAAGACAGCGTGACAGCTGACAGGTCAGGGTTATTAAAAACGGAGCGCTACACGTAAGAACAACGCATTTTCATTGTTGAGCAATATTTTAAAAATAATGAAGGTTTGGCAGCTACAGTTCGCAATTTTCGTACAAAATATGGCCGGAATAGTGATTTAACTTCATCAGCTGTGAAAAGATTAATTAAAAAATTCAAGGAAACTGGATCAATTAGTGATCTTATACACTCTGGCCGTCCTTCAACAAGTCGTTCAACAGAAAACATCGAAGCAGTTCGTGAGAGTGTTGCTGAGAGTCCAGGAACATCAATTCGGCACTGTGATCTTGAATTGGGCATTTCGAGAAGCTCTCTACAACGTATTCTCACGGAAGATTTGCATCTTTATGCTTACAAAGTTCAATTGACTCAAGAACTGAAGCCTACTGACCACACACAGCGAAGAGAGTTCGTTGAATGGATTATGGAACAACAACAAGTGGATGCTTATTTTTCGAACAAAATCATCTTCAGCGATGAGGCTCATTTTCATCATGATGGCTTCGTTAATCGACAAAATTGTCGCATTTGGGGTTCAGAAAATCCACGAGTGATTGTTGAGAAACAAATGCATCCACAACGTGTCACTGTTTGGTGTGGATTTTGGGCTGGAGGCATCATCGGTCCATTCTTCTTCGAAAATGCGGCTGGTAAGGCAATAACAGTTAATGGTGCTCGCTATCGCAACATGATAATCTAGTTTTTTGTGCCTAAATTGCAAGATATGGATGTGGACGACATGTGGTTTCAACAAGACGGTGCCACATGCCATACAGCCCGAGAAACAATTCAATTACTGCATGAGTCATTTCCTGGTCGTGTAATTTCCCATATTTGGTGAACAGAATGGTCGCTCAGATCATGTGACTTAACGCCGTTGGACTTTTTTCTTTGGGGTTTTTTGAAGTCTAAGGTTTATGCCAACAAGCCCACGACCATCCACTCCTTGAAGGAGGAAATTGAGTGCTGTATCAACGAAATTCAGCCACATTTATACAAAACGGTCATGGAAAATTTCAACAAAAGAGTGTGTATGTGCCAGCAAACTCATGAAGGCCATTTACCCGATATGTTATACCATGCATAACCTTATACTGTATACTTTATGAATGAATAAGAAATTACAATTTTAAATTAAAAACCTGTGTTTTCTATCAAAATTACTTCTTGCGTGAATTTTGGGACACCCTCCATATTGCTGCATCACCTAACGTGTTCACACTTTATTTCAGTGAAGTTACTTGTGATAGTAGTAGTCCAGGCACATTGAACAATATCAAGATCAAGATAAGATAAGGAATCATGACGTGATTGGTTGTTCATTTGATGAGGCCATTGTGGGCGTGACGTCATGAGTTTGTAATGTTAGGAAATTCCCTGGGGCATATGTGTCAGTGATGTGAGTTCTTGTGTTTTGGTTCGCGAATGGAATTATGGGTGATGGTAGAGAAAAGGATTCGTGTTGTGATTGGTGGTGCACTTCTGACAAGATCAAGATCAAGATAAGATAAGGAATCGTGACGTGGGTGTGTGTTGTTATCAAATGAAGATACGTGACGTCATTTGTTAGTTGTAAATAAGTGACATTATTGTTTTGAATGGAAAGGAAGATATATTAGTTGATAAGGAAACGTGTCGTGATTGGTGGGATGCTTCTGAGAAGATCAATATCAAGATAAGATAAGAAATGGTGACGTGGGTGGGTGTTGTTATGAAATGTAGATAAGTGACATCATTTGATAGTTGTCAAAAAGTGACATCATTTGTTAGTTGTAAATAAGTGACGTTATCGTTTTAAATGGAAAAGGGAGATATATTAGTGGATAAGGAATCGTGTCGTGATTGGTGGGACACTTCTGACAAGATCAAGATCAAGATAAGATAAGGAATCGTGACGTGGATGTTTGTTATTATAGATACTGGAATGTTTGGAATTTCTCTGGGCCCTCGTCTGTCAGGAACATCATGTGGTGTATTTAGTTCGTTTAACGCCTTGTGGGTGGTATTTAGAGATAAGAATCGTGACGTTGTGTGTTTGGAAATTTCGGGGGTACATATGTCTCCCTGTGATATCACATGGTGTTTTGGTTTGGCTATGGAATTATGGGCGATGTTTTTGAGATAAGATATCTTGGAATTTTCCCAGGGTGACACACATTCGCCATTGTCGTCATGTTTTGTGTTTGGTTGTCTATAGATGGTTGTACTAATTTTCCTATACATTTTGGGGTATTTCTTTCCTGTTAAAGGGTGGGAATTCTTAAAGTAGAGTCGTGATGGTGATCGTGTTTAGGTTTTTCTGACTAATTTAATTATATGCTAATGTCACACAAACATGCAGTTTTTTTTCCTTCTATAGATAAGTGTACTAATTTTCCAATACATTTTGGGGTATTTGTTTCCTGTTAAAGGGTGGGAATTCTTAGACTAAATCGTGATGCCAGCCGAGTTTCGAGCTTTTCTGAATAATTAAATTTCCTAATGTCACTCAAATATACACTTTTTTTTCTTCTTCTATAGATGGCTATACTAATTTTCCAATACATTTTGGGGAATTTCTTTCCTGTTAAAGAGTGGGAATTCCTAGAAGAGATTCTTGATGGTGGCTGTGTTCAGGCTTTTCTGAATAATTTAATTTCATGGTGGTATGTCTCAAACATACACGTTTTTTTTTGCTCCGAAGTTTTCATTATCACTTGGAGGTGACATTACTAAAATATTATTGGCAAATGACAACCTCTTTTTAGAATTAATGTTATCTTGTTTAAAAATGTTTGGGTAATGGTGATTTTTTTTTAATTTACATGAAGAGATAAAACCAAACGGTATTTTAAAAATAAATGGAGACTTAAAATATTATAATAACCTTCTTGTATGTAGTTTAGAAATTCTAATGGTAATTTAAATCTACTTACAGTTTTCCAGAATGATTATTCTTAATGCAAATAGATATTCCAAAATAGTTCAATTTTTATCCACACCACAACACACAAAAACACAATCTTGAAAGAACGAAATTTCTGTCATAAACTGAAAAGCTATTTGACTTTTGTTCCTTAGATTTTCTGTCCATTTGGTGCACTGTTAATTCCTTACCATTGAGTCATACGATGTTTCTGATGTGACTAAATGTTTTTAGCATTCACATGATTCTTTAATTGTGACACACATAACCTAAGTCGTGTGTTTTTCATGAGTAATATCCAGCAGCCAATCGTAACTTCAAATCGCGGTATTCACCTTTTTCATAACTCATATTCTCTCTTTAATGTTTTGCACAGTTTTATCAGTTCGGGGAAGACCGACTGTTTTTCTAGTGTAAAATTCTTATGACACATATCCTAAAATTATTCATTTCTGATTAAGGATTTTATACAGTTACTGTTATCAAGTAGATGGCTTGTTTGTTTGTTTACATTTTGTGTAGCTAGAAAACTGGAATTTATTTCAAACGAATATTAGCTCAGTAATCTCTCTTATCTGGTCGCCAATTTTGTTGTATGTAGATGAGAAATCGTGTGTTTAGGTTGGAACTCTTCATTCCCATGGGAAATTATTGCTTTAGTAAATTAATGCTTACATTTACTTTTTTTTTAATCAATATTGACTATTAATTTTACCTGTGATTCCTTATGCTTTTAACCTATTTCTGTAACTGAAATGTATTTATTTTATTTATTTTTTCTTTAGCATTAGTAATTTTAAGTAAAGGATATGTGACAAACAAGGTTTTGAACTCGCTGTAATGTTTTCTTTCAGAAATTTCTTTTGCCAGAACAACAAATAAAGAGTTATTTCTTATTATTTCAAATGAATATGAGTTCTGTAATGTATACTTTGTTAATTTCTATGTTACCTTTTATTTGATTGTAATATTATTAACAAATTGTATTTAGTGAATCTAACATACAGAAATTAAATAAAGTGAAAAAGACAGAATTTTTTTTTCTTATTCTCCTGCTTTAACATTTGCGCTCATGTTTATAGCGTATGATTTGCCACTGGTGCTTACGTGTAATTCATGTGATTTTTCTCCATATGACATTTCAAAACAAGTTGAACTATATGGCTATTAAGTTCGTTAATGTTTTTTTATTTTCTCTTCCAATAAACATGATATATCAAATTATTTGATATATCATGTTTATTTACTTGATTTTATCTGCACACTATGATACCTTTTTTCTACAGGAATCTTTTTAAGAGTTTTAGTAAAGTGTGGGTTTAAAATATCTAATGGCTCTGTAAAATAGCCAAATTCTAACAGTATATTATAACTTTTCAGGTGAAATCTTCTCCACTAAAATTCTGGCTATTAATTTAATATCCGATTATTCCTTTTGCTTCCAATAGGTGACAGTTTCTTGAAATATTTGAGGGCGTGCATGTACAAATAATACTTTTAATTCATTGAGTCAAAAAAAGTCGCTGGTTAGTTTGTGGCATGAAATTTCACAAGGAAAAAATGTTATGATCTTATTTAAATTTGTATAACACATCAACAACATCCAATTTGTTCATTTAAATTTTTACACATTTTATTTGAATGAAATATTATTTACAAATTATATTTACTGAATCTAACATACAGAAATAAATAACGTGAAAAATACAATCTCTTTTTTGTTCCTTAATCTTCTTATTGTTAAATTTGCACTGTTGTTCAAAGGTTCCTCCCATGCTTGTGGAATTGCCATCATGTGGTTTTTGACAATGTGACCCTCATCTGAAAATTAATTTTTATCTGGTGATCGTTGGGAATTTATTACTGTAGTAAAATTAAGGGTTGCATATTTATTTTTTTGAAACCAATATATATACTTCTGAGAATTATTAAAAGCACAGAATCTTTCGTTATGTTTCCAAAATCATTTAAAAGTACTCGTTATCTTTTCACATTTTGGGAATCCAATTTCATTTAAATCAAGAACAGGCCTCCCCATTAACCTCGTTAATGTTTTTGATTTTTCTCTTCCTTTGGCCAGTAATATTTGATATTTGCATGTTGATTCTATCACCCAATTTCTTAGTTTGTCCGATAGTGAACTAATTTCCCACTTCAGCTGATGGTTATATTTTATTAACCAAGAATTCTGTTTTTTAACTCTTTCAGGTAATTCTTTCCAACTACAAGGTGATTTTGTCAATGCATATCTTACAATAATTCCATCAGAAATAAAATTTCTTTAGGAAATAAATTTGAAGTCTTATTCAAAAGAAATTGGCAATCAATTATTCCAATGATAACTGAAAATTCGTATTTTTCACCCACTGTCAATTTTTCATATACATTTTCCTTCATTCTTCTTCTTCTTAGATTACTTCATATGGCACCACAAATAAATAGTTATTTATTATTATTATTATTATTATTAGCTCTGATCTTATATTTTATGTTAACTTTCTGTTACAAAATTCTAAACAATTAGAACTTTTCACAAAGAAACTTTCAAAGTTTTTTTGTGGCTCACCTGTTATTTTTACATAAACAAACACAAAACACCACAACACAAAAACAGCACCTGCAGTGGATGAATGATTACCTTAAGTCCAAAATCACTCGACTCTATGGTTTTTTCTTATAGTACTGTTTACACTTACTATATGCCATGACCTGACCATTCCTTCAAAAATTAAACTTTTGCACAGATAACTCAATGACATGTTTTCACATACTGTTGGATGTACTCTTGGTGTGTTTTTATCTTACTTTGTGTAGGGAAAGGTAAAATTTTTATATGTGTTATCTGGAGAGTACAAACATTTTTTATACCAAACTTTAAGAGTTAAAGTTACGTTTGGGTTAATTATCTGCTATCTCTCTCTCTCTCTGTAAAACAACCAAATTCTAAGAGCTCGGATTTTCCCTTATGTGAACAAATTGTTTTCAGATAACTCTAACAATGTCAATATGTAGCATTAGACAATTTCTAAAATAAGCAATACACGGATATCAGTTTTCAACACTTTTTCCCCATTCCTGGCAATAATTTCACAGTAGTGATTTTTTTAAAATAATTAAACAGAATTGCATTAAGGTATAAAGTTGTGGGTTTAAATATCAAGTTCTAATCAGAATAACTGAGTAAAAAATTCACTATGGAAAAACACAACAAAAGCACACATCTCTGTTCATTTAAGTTTACAAATGCATATTTTATTTGGCTGAAATACTATTTACAAGTATTTCACTGAGAAAAATTCGAAAAAAATGTAATTACCTAAAAAATATTTCACAATATTTCGTTTACACTCTTAACATTTTCCAAAGAGTTCAAGGAATAAAATAATATTAATTAACTTAGTAGCCATATAGTTCAACTTGTTTTGAAATTCCGCATGGAGTCAAATCACATGAATTACACATAAGCACCAGTGGCAAATCATACGCACATGTTAAAGCAGGAGAATAAGAAAAAAAATACTGTCTTTTTCACTTTATTTAATTTCTGTATGTTAGATTCAGTAAATACAATTTGTTAATAATATTGCTGTCAAATAAAAGGTAACCTAGAAATTAACAAAGTATATATTACAGAGCTAATATTCATTTGACATAATAAGAAATAACTATTTATTTTTTGTGCTAGCAAAAGAAATTTCTAAAAGAAAATGCTACGGCGAGTTCAAAACCTTGTTTATCGCATATCTGTTACTTAAAATTACTAATGCTAAAGTAAAAAATAAATAAAATAAATACATTTCAGTTTTACAGAAATAGGTTAAGAGCACAAGGAATGGCAGGTAAAATTAATAGTCAATATTGATTTTAAAAAAATAAATGTAAGCATTAATTTACTAAAGCAATAATTTCCCATGGGAACGAAGAGTTCCAACCTAAACACACGATTTCTCACCTACATACAACAAAATTCGTGCCGGGTAAGAGAGATTACTGAGCTAATATTGTTTGAAATAAATTCCAGTTTCCTAGCTACACAAAATGTAAACAAACAAACAAGCCATCTACTTGAAAACAATAACTGTATTAAATCCTTAATCAGAAATGAATAATTTTAGGATATGTGTCGTAAAAATGTTACACTAGAGAAACAGTCGTTCTTCCCTGAACTGATAAAACCGTGCAAAACATCAAAGAGAGAATATGAGTTATGAAAAAGGTCAATACCGCGATTTGAAGTTACCACTGGCTGCTGGATATTACTCATGAAAAACACACTACTTAGGATATGTGTGTCACAATGCAGAATCATGTGAATGCTAAAAACATTTAGTCACATCAGAAACATCGTATGACCCAATGCTAAGGAATTAACAGTGTACCAATCAGATAGAAAATCTAAGGAACAAAAGTCAAATAGCTTTTCAGTTTATTACAGAAATTTCGTTCTTTCAAGACTGTGTTTTTGTGTGTTGTGGTGTGGATAAAAATTCAACTATTTTGGAATATCTATTTGCATTAAGAATAATCATTCTGGAAAACTGTAAGTAAATTTAAATTATCATTAGAATTTCTAGACTGCATACAAAAAGTTATTGTGACCTTTTAAGTCTCCATTTATTTTCAAAATACACACCATTACCGAAACATTTGTAAACAAGATAACGTTAATTCTAAAAAGAGGTTGTCATTTGCCAATAATCTTTTAGTAATGTCACCTCCAACTGATAATGAAAACTTTGGAGCAAATCAAAACCATGCATGTTTGAGGGACACCACTACCATATATATTTAAATTATTCAGAAATTCCTAAACACAGCGCCATCACGAATCTATTCTATGAATTGCCACTGTTTAACAGGAAATAAATACCCATAAAATGTACTGGAAAATTAGTACTGCCATCCATAGAAGAAAAAAAAAAACTGTATCTTTGTGTGGCATTAGCATATAATTAAATTATTCAGAAAACCCTAAGAATTGCCATCTTTTAACAGGAAAGAAATACCCCAAAATATATTGGAAAATTAGTACAGCCATCTATAGACAACCAAACACAAAACATGACGACAATGGCGAATGTGTGTCACCCTGGGAAAATTCCAAGATATCTTATCTCAAACCATCGCTCACAATTCCATAGCCAAACCAAAACACCATGTGATTTCACAGAGACATATGTTCCCCAGAAATTTCCAAACACATAACGTCACGATTCTTATCTCAAACTCTCACCCACAATGCAATAAACGAACCAAACTCACCACGTGATATCCCTGACAGATGAAGGCTCCAGCAAAATTCCAAACATTCCAAAATCTATAATAACAAACATCCACGTCACGATTCCTTATCTTATCTTGATCTTGATCTTGTCAGAAGTGTCCCACCAATCACGACACGATTGCTTATCCACTAATATATCACCCTTTTTCATTCAAAACAATAACTTCACTTATTTACAACTAACAAAGGATGTCACTTATTGATAACTAACAAATGATGTCACTTATTGATAACTAACAAATGATGTCACTTATCTATATCTCATAACAACACACACACACACACACACGTCACGATTCTATCTTATATTGATCTTGATCTTGTCAGAAGTCCACCAATCACGACTGCGATTCTTTATCCACTAATATATCTTACTTTCCATTCAAAACAATAATGTCACTTATTTACAACTAACAAATGACATCATGTATCTTCATCTGATAACAAAACACACCCACGTCACAATTCCTTATCTTATCTTGATCTTGATCTTTTCAGAAGTGCACCACCAATCACAACACGAATCCTTATCTCTACCATCAACCATAATTCCATACGCAGACCAAAACACAAAAACTCACGTCACTGACACATATTCCCCCAGGGAAATTCCTAACATTCCAATCTCATGACGTCACACACGACGTAATCGTATAAACAATCAATCACGTCACGATTCCTTATCTTATCTTGATCTTGATCTGGTTCAATGTGACTGGACTACTACTTCTTCTAATGAATGGTCAATTTCACTGTCATGATTTTTCAGTTATTTACCAATTTTTGTTGATTAAATATCTATCATTTTGCCTATGGATATTGTCTGATGCGGTGTTTTGGCTGTCCACTCTGTAACAGGTCATCAATGTCTATTCTACTATTGCTGATTTTTGTTCTTCGTCCCATTGTATATTTGCATCTATGGTTGCTTTTTTGTGCACTCTTTTACACTTCGACAAGTTGTAAAAAAGTCGTATATTGCTTTGGTATATACTACAATCATATACTACCGTGTAGTCAACTGCGGTGGATAGATAAAACCAGACCCAGACACGTTCCAAGGCTGCTTACACTTAAAAGAGCTGAGCACACAAACAGTTATTATTGGGATTACTTCTGTTCGGGAAACCTTGCTCTGTAAACCAAACATGGAACCTTTTCAAACTCCTTTGGACTTCCAATAACCAGGGTGGTGGAAATACCTTTCTTAACAATGTGGTTTAAATCTGTATCTTGTTGGTTGTGAAGCAGTGATGCTAATCACTCTGCCGAGAGGGTAAGATAGAACAAACTGGTACTAAAAATATATTTATTTAACACCCTACTTGCATCAAACAACTGTGATTCACTATGTCAGGAATAGTAGTGAAGAGAATTAAGCCATAAGCAGATAAAGATGACCATGTCAAATGATTAACCAAAAGACTAATTGAATACGTGTGTACATGTCATGTTACGAATTGATGGTTAATTATACACTGCTGGTGTCGACGTGAGCCAGATGTTTTAAATCTTTTCAATTCGTTACCTAATTACTTCGTATTTGCATTTTGTTGTATGTACGGCCAATGATCGTTTTTTTTCTGTATGTCCTTAAAAGTATTCTGATGGTATATTTTTTCCTGATCTGGCTGTCTATCCTACATAACACAAACCACAACAAGTACAGGTGATCTTGTGAACACACAGTTTCTTGAGTGGGCGATGGGAGGTTTTGGAGGCCTAAGAAGATTTGAAATCTTGTTGAGCGCACGTAACTAACCACTAAGTTGCGCCCACATTCCATTGTTAGTCATTTTAAATATTTAACATAGTGATCTTTACCTTTAGCTACGTTTGTAGCATAACTCTCCCTTTTATTCACTCATCTCCTGATAAAGTGAATCATAGTTGCTTCACGAAACTAATTATTATTGTTATTACGTGGCACCTCCAAGCAATTTAAGGATACGTCGTAAGAGGGCACTGTATACTGCACCACATACACTTCATCGTCTCCCTTCTACTTCTAACTATTTTGTTAGAAGTAGAAGGGGAACCATCTATACCATCTATAACATTTCTTGTCTGTAAAACATAAATTGCTCTTGGCAGATTTGCCTGTATGTGGGATGAAATACGAGTTTCCTGGAGAAAAAACTGTGCTACTTTTATATGAGTTCGACTAACTCACGTTTAGTTAGAAAAAAAGCACGCATAAAGATTCCTCTCACCACAAGGAGAGAGAGAGAGAGAGTGAGAGAGAGAAAATGAAATAAATATATTTTTACTAACGATTTGTTCTATGTAGTTTACATATTGGCGTTTATTTTACATCATGTCCTCCAGCCGTAAAAGTCTTCGAAATGAAGGTTCAAGTAAACATTTCTCGCTGCACATAATTTAGTAAACATAAAAACATTATTTTTCATCCCCTGTATGTTGCTTTCATTATTTTATAATTCCCGTAATGATTAAAGAGTCTCCATAACTGAGTCACTATAGACGAAGAACTGTGTTCGATTCCCGTCAGTAACATGAGGAACCCTTTATCTGGTCTCTTTCGACTAAAAGGTGAGTTTGCCGATCTCATACGGAGGTAGAGGATTTTTCACCCGGAAACTCGGGTTTTTTCGTCCATCAGAACAGGCAAACCGGCCCGTGAACACACATGGATTACAGTCAGGAATGCGTCCCATCCATATGCCGGTCACGAGCCTGGATAAAAAATTGGAGGGTTGTGGAAAGCAATGGTGAACTACTCTGTAAAAATCTCACCAGGAACACTTTGTGGGCAATGTCTACAAGGTCACCTACGGTCGGAAACGGCTGAAAAGGAAAAACCAGTTGTAATGATTAATTTGATAATGCTCTGCTAGGCGTTTCCTTTTAATTATTATTATTAGGACACTTTCGTGGAATCCGCAGGACCGGTACTCTACACTACAAACCAATAGTTAATACAATATTTACATACTATACCATCTGCTACCCAAGAATAGCATTTTGTGTGCTAACCTCCTGTACCTCAGGCCAATTTGCCTGTTTTCTGGATGAAAAACCCGAGTTTCCGAGATATGTAATCTGCCACGTCCGTATGAGATCAGCTAACTCACCTTCAATTGAAAAAGCCCGTATAAACATTTATTTCTCGTCTCAAAGAAAATATAACTGTTTCTTTTTCCAATCAAAGAGTGCAATGGCCTGTTCTTTTTTTCAACTGCGCTACAGAGGTGCTGATCTCTGTGTTGTTCCAATTTTAGTCTATATACTGCTGAAGCAGTTAATACAAGAAAGATTTAAGAATGCTTTTTTGTAACAAAAAAAAGCACTTTACAACATTTATAAACATTTATATAAGGTAGGACTCACGTGTGGTCTTCTCCAGCTAATTTTTCCTTGCACCAACTTCCGCGTATGGAATATCGAAGACTGTTTAGGAGGAAACATGGGATCAATGAAATATTCATCATCCACACGGTCGTGACTTTCAGCAGGATAGGGAGAAGCATTATGCTATGAAAAATAAGCGAAACATGTAGTAAGGTAACATCTAAATTACTAAGACAACACTATTTATTATGCATGTAATGTTTCTATTGAGAAAAATTCACAAATCCAATATATTCATACCTACTTAGGAACGCATCTTTAATCTATTAAATAGAATTACTGGATTACTGAAACATGCAAATAATAATAATGAACTAATGATGTTTTTATTTTACCCTTGTGACTGTGGACTTTGTTAACTGAATATAAAAATAATAAGAGTTCGTGATTAAAATTGTATATACAAATTTAATTATTAAATTAAATCTGTATATACAGATTAAATTATTAAATTTAAACTTTAATTTATACTTGTATCTATACATTTATACAAACTCCATTATCATAAGGCTATCGGGCTACACAATCAACCATGTAATTTATATTTATACTTCTATTTGTATTTTATTTATACGTAACATAAATTAAAATGGTTAATAAAGAAGATAAATTCGTATATACGAAACGTGGGGGAGTGAACAAAAAAGAAAATATCCTTCATTAGTGAAACCATTCTTTGTTTAAAATTTAAAAACAAATAAAGTAAATTTCAGACACTAAATCTGAGTTTTTACGTACAATAACACATGCTACTGTTGTCTCGCTTATAATTTTTGATACTTTATAGTTCGCTATTTCTTCTACTACATCCATATTTCGCGCGTCTTTATGAAATTTTTAGAGCTTCATCTAGAGTTGAGATGTTTTAGAAGTTCACAAGCATTTTGGTTTCCGTAATAGCCCCTAAATGAATATTAGACGGATTTTATTGAGAGCAACCACACACGTGATGAATAGTAGGGATAGTGTGTGTGTGTGTGTGTGTGTGTGTGTGTGTGTGTGTGTGTGTGTGTGTGTGTGTGTGTGTGTGTGTGTGTGTGTGTGTGTGTGTGTGTGTGTGTGTGTGTGTGTGTGTGTGTGTGTGTGTGTGTGTGTGTGTGGAGAGAGACATGTTTCAAATGTCATTAGGAATATTGGTTTCAGTTCGTCTGTCAGTCGGTTTCTGGTGGATATGACAAAGTGTGTGTGTGTGTGTGTGTGTGTGTGTGTGTGTGTGTGTGTGTGTGTGTGTGTGTGTGTGTGTGTGTGTGTGTGTGTGTGTGTGTGTGTGTGTGTGTGTGTGTGTGTTCGTTCGTTCGTTCGTTCTGTAGTATTGTCGTGAAGATGAAGAATCATTCGAATAGGGAATGAACATTACTTGAGTTTGTGGGAGAAGGAAGTCCGTGAGTGAGATAGTTGAATTATTAAAACAAGCTTATGAGGATTACTAATATCATGAACGAGAACTGATTTTAACCCTCGGAAGCTCGCAGTGGTAAAAATTGCAGCGTAGGTCGCAGTATATCTGAGCGATACATTCATTACTAGTATGTGTTAAAATGCAAAAAAAAAAAAAAAAACGTAAAGAAAAACACTGCAAATATAATACATGATGGTACAAATTAAGTGGATATTGAATCCAACATTATTTTATAGCCGAATATAGAAACTACAAGAGTTTCGTCGAATATATAGAAACTATAAAAGTTTCGGCGGATGCAAGCATAAGCAACCTTATGGGCAACGCGTAGTAAAGGTGGAGTAAGCTCCAGATCACTTTCCTTAGTATTTTCCATAATGTAAAGCACATCTCCTAGAGGACATGTATGATAAATAAGCCTTTTGCTCTTTATTTCACTAATACATGATGGTTTATTTATTTTCAGTTACAATCTAGAAATTATTGAACAAAGAATCAAAAAAAAAAAAAAAAACTAAACCATACTATACTGACATCGGTGGTCGCGCTATATCTCTCAGATACAATTTACTATCAAATATCACAACCCTTTATATAACATGTGTTAAACCAAACCGAAAGAGAAAAAAAAAACAGTGCGGAATATCACTCGTAGCGTATGAATGCACAGCTACTCATGACCTCCAAGCTATACACTGAATTGTGTAAGAATATTTATATTAAACATTTTGCGTGTATCTGTCAGATCAGCTGCGAGCCCCGAGGGTTAAAAGGCTCAAGGCTCACTACCAGCTAAGCGCCCCTGACTTTCGAAAGCATACTTTTTGACAGGAGAAGGGTACTTATGTCCATGTATATATTTGTATACAAACTGCATGTTGGCCGGTTAGTGGGATGAAAAACCCATGCACTTCTGTGTGAGATTGACTAACTTGCGTTTAGTCTAAGATGGCATCGAGGTCTTTTCAGCCAATTATTGCCGATACTGTCGGAGGCTCACATGATTAATAATTATGCAAGTAAATTTAAATATATAAACTAAGTTCATTATGAGAACTTTGAATATGTGCAAAATACGGCAGTTTTCATCGTGTGTAGCCTGTGAAGGCTTATCACAAAATAAATAAATATTAAACTTAAATAATAAAATAAAATAAAGATATCTCACAGTTTGGCTATTATTATTATTATTATTATTATTATTATTATTATTATTATTATTATTATTATTATTATTATTTCGGGCGACTCCAGGAGTCCTTAGACTCATCGAGGGAGGCCCTAAACATCATGTCCATACAACTATGCGATTACATTCTCACAGTATCTATCATACCTTGTCTTGAACTCGTTCACCGTCATAGCACCCACAACAGACTCTGGCAGCTTATTCCACTCATTTACCACTCTAAAAGTAAAGAACACAGCTCTAACACCCCTGCTAACCACACTCTTGCCCAGCTTCCATAGGTGTCCCCTAGTTCTCCCACCACCAGTCCTGATCTCAAAAATATCCTCTGAATTAATCCTATAGAATCCCTTTAGCAATTTGAATGTCTCAATCATATCTCCCCTCCTCCGCCTATCAACTAGTTTCTGCAACCCACAAATCTTCAACCTGTTCTCATATGGTTCATTCCATAGACCTGTTATCATCTTAGTCACTCGCCTCTGGATCCTCTCCACCTCCTCCCCATCAAGAAGGAACCGAGGTGACCAAATCTGGGCACAGTAGTCGAGATGAGGTCTTATCAAGGCTCGGTACAGAGGTACAATAACTTGCTTGTCTCTGCTCGTCAAGGTATTTTTCAACAACCAAGTGAGTTGATGAGCTGATTTAGCTACTTTTGCAGTGTGCCCCCTAAACTTCATCTCCCTATCCACCAACACTCCCAAGTCCCTGGCCTCATCAATCTCCTGGAGTACAGTTCCACCAATGTGGTATACTGCTGCTAATCTTTTCACTCCAAAATGCATAACTTTACATTTTGTCACATTAAATTGTCATCCATTCTCCTTAGCCCAGAACTCCAATCTATCTAAGTCATCTTGCAAGACTTTGACATCTTCTGCATTCACTATTGCCCTACCCAACTTTGCATCATCAGCGAACAAATGAATTGTTCCACTTAGATCCTTCCCTATATCGTTAATGAACAGATTAAACAGCAGTGGTCCAAGAACAGAACCCTGCGGCACACCACTAGTCACGGGCCGTCTTTTGGACTCTACTCCTGAATAAACTACTCTTTGATATCTCTCCATCAATCAACCACCTATCCACCTCACCAACCCTATATCCATTCCCATATGTTGTAGTTTAAGGATTAGTATTCCATGTGGTATCCTGTCAAACGCCTTTTCCAGATCCAGCAGTATCACTGTAAACCCATTTCCCTTATCCAGTTCAGCCGTCACCTTGTTATAAAACTTGAGCAAGTTACTGAAGCATGATCTACCCTTCACAAAGCAATGCTGTCCCCTGTACAGTATCTCCTTTTCATCAATCCATTCCTGTATTTTTCCCTTGACTACTTTCTCTAAGACCTTGACAACGACTATGTTTATCATTCACTTTATTTTCTGTAGTGATGATTTCTGACTCTTTCAAAAATTAAAAGGCATCTTTAGCGATAGCAAATGGAGGGCATTCAAAGAGAAATTATTCAAAATTTCGAAGAAAATTATTAAAGAATTTAACGAGCGTTCACACCAAGGGAATCATAAATGAAAATACAGTCATGCCTAATTCAATCTGATTTCTTAAGAAAAGGAAAAAATCTCATAAAATTATTGTCAAATAAAACAATTAATTCAATGCTAACGAGATAGTCATTAATCAATATAAGAGCAGCAAACTTATTACAAGAACAAAAAATTTTAAATTACTGAAATAAGAGTCAACAGGCTCTTATTTCAGTCACTTCGGCGAAGTAAAAATATTCAAAATTAAGTGGATATTGAATACCACATTATTTCTTAGCCAAGAAATAATGGGCTTCTTTTGGGCTAAGAAATAATGTGGTATTCAATATTCACTTAATTTTGAAAATTTTTTAAATTATTTCACCATTTTCTTTATATATATATTTCAGGGGAAGAAATAAAGTATGTTGATCCAGTTATTAAAAATCATTCATGCTAGTTAAAATATTTTATGCTCAGTCGGCAACCTGGTGTTAAAAAAAAAAACATCACAATTGCCTCGCGTCTGTGGTCAGGAATTTCACGCAGTGATAAATGAAATTTTATACGAGTCGTAAAAAAAGGGAGTGGGAGTATTAAAGCGTGGGTAGAGTGTATAATTCATGTCTGTTATGACACAGTTTCTGCATAACTATCATTCCAGGTTGTATAATAATTTGCAACCCTACATTGTGAAAAATAAACATGGTCATTCCAATAACACTGGCAATAATTCATTCTTAAAAGGAAAAAAGGATTTATCTGAACATTCTGAACAGACTTTCAACTAAGAACAGCCCTATAAACTAAAATAGACTATTTATAGATGTTTCTATTTTAATTTCAGAAATTGACCAGAACAGTATCGAGGGTTGTAATTTTTTGTTATGGTAACATAATAGAGGATATAAATATGGATGGGGGGGGGGGGATTAGTACAGAAACCGAATAATATCATATCGTGGATAAGGCGAAGAAGCAAAGTTTGCTAACATTAGAATGCATTCTTTAATAATATCCATCGACATGCAGGTTAAAGCGTTTATTTGTGATACTGATTTAGGCTGATTAAAAAATAATTCATTGATTATCAAACATAGTTCCAATCCAGAAAGCTGTTTTAGAATATATTTAAAAAAAAAAAAAAAATACGCACCTTGTAAGATGGCGCTGATCTCACTCTCCGTGTACACGTTCTAAGGGTTAAGAGATTATTCCGGACAGTGTATTGTTCTGGCCAGTGCATTGTCGTCATCAACCGCATGTTTAATTGTACGGGGGTGGTAGGCCATATTGAGTCTAAAGCAAGGAAAGAAAATCAAAAGCAAACGAACTAAATGGTCATTGTGAGAACATGCACCAAATCTACCGCTTTTTCATGCATGTTAATCAATGCGATTATTTATTACATGCATTTAAAAAATACACAAAAAAATCGAATGGTGATTTTAAGTTGTTTCTAATTTCAGATTCATGAATTAATATTAACAGCCATGAATTCTGATTTGTAATTTTTAACGAGACCATATTATAGAATGCGGTTATTGTGTGCTGAAATTCAGTTAATAAATTATATTGCGCTTGCCCTACTTGATCAAAAATAATGAATGAATTAGTTATTTGAAATATCTGCAATGTGACCGACTAAACTAAAACTCCTTTCATATCGATTTAAAAAAAAAAAAAAAAAAGCGTGACACGGATTGTATGGGGAGAGAGGGAGGAAAAGACAAATGTGCATTTGTCTGTTTCCTAGCTAAGTGTATTTATTTCTCATTATATATAAGGAAATTCGATACATAAACAGATTAAAGTACTTGAAATATGATTCTTTAAAAGAGCTACTTTAAACGATAAAGTGCATGATATGATCTTCATTTAGATCATACCATGCACTTCTCCTTTAAGAATCATGTTTCAAGTATTTTTAATCTATTTACAGCGTGAAATATTCAAATACCATCGGAAGGGTTTTTTGGATTTGCTCAAAAGAGAAACATCCGTATATTCAAGTAATGTAAGAATATTTGAACAAAGAAGTGACCGCAGGGGAGGAGGAAAGAGAGAGAGAGAGATAAGAAGAAGGTCACAGAATACGTGACACATATGTGTCGCGTATTCTGTTAACAGTTATGTTCGGGATAATTGAAGAATTTTAATTTTTTGTCTAATGAACATTGGTTGTTTAGAAGGAAAAAACAAATCAGATTCTTGGAGAAAAATTATCTCGTTGAGGCCCTCTCCTCGCGTTTAATTAAGTATCCTTTATAAATATTCCTCTCTTAGTACGACGGAATCGAACACTGTCTCCAAGTTCTGAATTCGGATATACGAAATGATTGAAAACTTGCTGAATGGCCATTATATCAATATAATTCATAGCATTCCCTTCTTAAGCTTGTATAATCTGCAGGCAATCGCACATCTCCTTCTAAACCATTCTTCATATTATTGCCACACTTGTTAAACAGAGTGTTCAAAGACAGAGACCACAGAACCCAATTCGTTTTCTTTCTCTAGCTCTGTGCTCTGCGAACGCAGTTCTTCTTTACACAACACTTTAATAACAGAGAGAGTTAGTATTTTATCCAACTATGATCCAATCCCATTTGTCACAATACTAATTTGTCATGCCATTATAAAATCTAGATATATCGCAATACGTGCCTTTCCATTATTCATCACTCTTGTCAGTCATTATAAAATGTAATTAATTACTAAATCCTCTTTAAGACATAAAATCTTGCCTTTATGAATTTAGTACCGCTCTTAGGCAGTAGCGGTCTGTACAAAGGAAAAAATTTACCTTCGAATAATGCAAGTTTTTCATCCACAAAACAGGCAAACCAGCCAAAAGAACACGTCCCACAGTTTTAGTTGTCTCACTCGAATTTCAAACCATATTAATAATAAACTTACAAAAGCTAAGTGTGTCGTATACATACATGTACGACGAAAGGTATACCTATCAGAGAGGCGTCATGTTTTATCCTACATCAGGGCAAAATAGTTTCGTTTCGACCGTATTATAAACGACGTTAAACAACTTTAATCCCAAGATCCCCAACTAACTACTCCTTTTGCTAACACTCCACAGTCCTGAAATCATTTTTTGTCAACTGCTCTGCACCCTCTCCAAGGTATCTCATCCCCTCTAAACCCCAGTAACCAGATTTGAGCACAATAACCCAGGTGTAGCCTCATCAGGATCTTATGCAATTGAATCACTACCATTTTATTTCTGCTGATTAATGTCCGTCTTAATATTGCAACAATCCACTGAGTTGTCTTAATTACCTTTGCAACATGCCCCATAAATTTCGAAGTTCGATCAACCATCACCTCCAAGATTCCGAGCTTCCTCAACTTCCTCCACCATACTTCCACATAGAGAGAGTATGCAGTATCCCATCAGCAGTTCCCAAAATTCAAAACCTTACATTTAACAACACATTAAACTGCCATCCCCATTTAATGCCTACATTTCCACTTACTCAGATCCTTCTGGAGAGCCACTACCTCAGCGCTACTCTCAATCATCTTCCCCAGCTTCACGTCACCCCCAAACAACTGAATATCTCCTTGCATTTCAGCGACAATGTCATTGATATATATATAATGGTTAAAAACTAGTGATCCCAGCACAGAGCCCTGTGGAACTCCCACTAGTAACTTTTTTTTTGCTGATATTGTCCTTCCATTCACAATCTTTGATATCTATAAAACCAACTGCCAATCTACTCCACCAACTTAATATCCAAACCCATACATTACAGCTTAAATATGAGTTAATCATGTGATACCCTATCAAATAACTTTGCAAAATCTAAAAAAAAAATATAAATAAATAAATAAATAAATAATTTACAACTTATGCATTTCCCCTCATCAACCACTCTCGTTACTTTATCATAAAAGTTAACGAGATTACTGAAACAAGAATCCCCCTTAACAAATCCGTGCTGATCTTCGCAGATAATATTATTTTCATCTGCTCAGTTTTGTATACAAACTCTTACCATTTTTTCTAAAACCTTAACAACTACAGAAGTAACACAAACTAATCTATAATCCGAAGCCTCCATTCTCCTTTATGCAGTGGCACTATCATACCCACCTTTCACTCCCCAGGGACTTTTCTAGTTGTAAAACTTTCATTGTATAGCTAAGTTAAGTGAGATATTAGTTCTTTAGCGCACACCCTTGAGACTCGTGGCGAAATTTCATTCAATGCCACAGCCTTGCTGACATCCAAAGTATTTATTATTGTAAATACATCCACTTCACTTACTTCTAATCCGTCAACCCTCTTCAACCTGTTTGGCACAAGATTCACATCTCCAGAATGAAACACTAATAACTTTTAACCCTGTCTAGCATTTAGGAACTGAGTGGGCAGTTCAATATCCACAGTAGCCAATAAGAGATAGCTGTCCCATATAATATACGTAATATTTTTACTATAATAATTATTTTGCTATTAATTTATTACGATAAATCTCTTGGAGTCAAACACTCATTGAGGGATTTTTTTAGCAAAAATTATTACAACAATAATCATTACAAATTTTGTTACAATTTTTGTTATTATTAGGGTGTCTCCATGGAGTCAGAAGTCTTATCGCGGGAAACCCTACATTGACACATTATTCCCACATTATTTATTTATTTAGCGTATGGCTCACACATGAAAAGTTACATTACATTAATCCTTAATATATATATATATATATATATATATATATATATATATATATATATATATATATATATATATATATATATATATATATATATATATATATATATATATATATATATATATGGACATAGTAATAGACATGTACAATAATAAGACATAATAAAGGCATAAAAGAGACTCAAGAATCAAGAATATACAACTGAATGTCTAGGTTGATTATCCAGTCGACTGCACTTGGTGTAGCATGGATGGTCTGACAGGTTTCCACTGTATGCACGTTGGACACATTCTGCTATAATATGATTAATTGTCTGGAGGGGTGATCCACAGTCGCACCTGGGTGAGGAAATCATGCCCCCATTTGTAAACGTGGTCTGCACATCTGCCATGGTTGGTGCGGATTCGGTTAAGGGAAGACCAAGTTTTCCGAGGTAGGTAAAAACTCGAAGGTATCTGTGTTGGGTCCACTAATTCATGGAAGGTCCCTGTTGAAGTGTTGAAGGTCCCTGTTGAAGTGTTGGGTCCACTAATTCATGGAAGGTCCCTGTTGAAGTGTTACATCAGGACTCTTTCCACTTCTCCTTCATGTTAAAACTTGTCTCTGGAAGATTTTTTGCAGTTAAGATTGGAGGGTGCCTTGACTTTAGTCTGTTTATTTCTAGGGTTGGGATGTCTTCATGGATTGGAAGATTTTGGATTTCCACGATTTTGCTGTATTCATGTACAAGAAAGTTGGATCTGCGGATGTGTGGAGGCGGAATGTTGCTTAGCACTGGGAGCCAGTTGGTTGGGTTTGATTTTACAGTTCCAGAAATAAGGCGCATAATGGTGTTAAGCTGGCATCAACCAAATACACATGGGCGCTGTTCAGCCATAGGGGTGAACAGTATTCAGCTGTAGAGTAAACGAGGCCAAGAGCAGTGCAGCGAAGCGTTGTTGCTGAGGCACTCCAAGTTGTTCCACATAGCTTTTGCAGTATTATTTCTTGTTTTCAGCTTGGATGTTGTGTTAATGAGATGTGGTTTAAAAGATAGTGTTCTATCTAGACTAGTGACGCCCAGATAATTCGGGAATCTGTTGTAGTGTAGCAGTTTGTGGTTGAAGTAGAATTATTCCCACAATACCCATATCATACGTCTTAAATTTATTCACAGACGAAACATGCACAACCACCTCTGGCAATGCATTCCACAATTTCGCTGATATTGCCGTGTGGCAATATCAGTGAAAGAAACGTTACCACCCTCCAGTATAAATAAATAAAAAAAGCTAATACCTTTTATTTTCTTATAGGAAGTAGGCGAAGCCTTTTAACTCTGTCTAGCATTTAGGAACTGAGTGGGCAGTTCAATATCCACGGCAGCCAATAAGAGATAGCTGTCCCATACAATATACGTAATATTATGTATATAATATTTATATATTATTATAACAAATACAGTACATGTATATAATACTTCATACAAATTTATTCACATTCTATATTACTATCTACTATATGTAATTATTTTACTATATCTTTAACAGATATCATTCGTTATCATTAAAGATATAATAGTAGTTATATCTTCGATATGCCTATTTCCACTTTATGTGCTTCTAGCACTCAATGAACCGTCATTTATAAAGCACGAATTAGGTCAAAAAAAAAAAAAAAATTGGCTAACTTCTAATTTCGCAATACGTGAACATATAGAAATATCGAAGAAGCAAAAGGTACTGCGTTGCCATGACAATTTATCGTTAATGTTTCATTATTTCAGGTATAGAAACAAAAAAAAAAATTTTTTTAAAGTTTCAATCGTCTCGAAAAGGAGAATATGTTTATTTTCGACATCAGACAGCGCTGTGCAAAAATCGATCTCGTAAGTATTAGAATAGTTATAAGAAAATACCGTTACCACATTTTATAACGAAGTATTTACGAGGGTGGTCTGAAAAGTTCTCGGCCTAACAATGAAAAAACGAATTTATAATTTCAAAATTATTTTTATTTTTCAAAATAACCTCCCTTAAGACTAATGCGTTTATTCCAGCGATGCTCCAGCGCCATTATCGCATCCCTATAGTGGTTCTCAGTAAGATCTGCAAAATACCCTTCTACAGCTGCAATCACCTCTTGATTCGAAGAAAAGCGCTGACCAGCGAGGAAGAGTTTTAGTTTTGTGAAGAGATAGAAGCCAGAGGGAGCCAAATCTGGGGAATAGGGTGGATGTTCCAACCATTCATAGTGCAGATCCCTTAATTTTCCCATTTCCAAAACACCTTTGTGGGCAGGTGCATTGTCCTGATGAAAGATGATTTTTTCCTTCTGCAAACCGGGTATTTTCTCATGAATTTTTTCGTCTAGTCTGGTTAAAAGTTCAGAATAATATTCCTCGGTTATTGTTTTACCCTTTTCAAGATAACACTAATAAACAAAATGCCTTTAGCATCCCAAAAACCGATGACATCACCTTTCCTGCTGATGGAACCGACTTTGTCTTCTTTGGCGCTGAACAACCGGCTTCTGTCCACTGTTTTGACTGCTGTTTGGATTCTGGTGTGTAATGGTGAATCAAGTCTCATCCATAGTAATAAATTGACGCGCAAAAAAATTAGTTTTATTCTTGTTAAAACGCTCCAAGCACTGTTCAGAGATTTTCATGCGATGCGTTTTTGATGTGCTGTGAGCAAGCGCAGCGCCCATCTTGCGCAAATCTTTTTCATTTGCAATTCTTCATGCAAAATATATCCTACACGTTCTTTTAAAATGCCTATAGTCTCAACAATTTCACTCACTTTGACTTGCGGGTCATCCAATACCATATCGTGCACTTGATCAATGATTTCTGGTGTTGTTACACTTTTTGGACGTCCTTCACTTGGATCATCTTCAAGGCTGGTACGGCCACGTTTAAACTCGGCAGCCCATTTCTAAATTGTCGAAAACGAAGGAGAAGAGTGCCCATAAACTTTTATGAACTTCGAATGAATTTCTTTTGGCGTTAAACCTTCTTTTACAAAGAATTTTATAACCGCACGATACCTCGATTTTATCCATTTCAAGGGATATAGACAACACTTTTGCTTCAGACAGCTGTATAAAACAAACCACTTGATAGAATGACTTGCAATTTCACATGGATGCTTAACATCTGTCATAATGACAGATGCACCAACTTAGAAAATAAAAAAAATCTTGCCGCTAGTGTTGCCATCTATGGTCGAGGTCCAGAACTTCTCAGACCACCGTCGTATTAACAGCATTTATTTATAATATTTATTTATATATGTAAATGTTATAACATTGATCAATATGTGTAGATTTTACATGCCGATAAAATCTATACAAACATTAATTTTAAACAACACATAGCAATTTGCTTTATGCTCTATATCACCATACAACTCTCTCTTTCCTTTCAGTCATACTTTAGTAATATCGCCATACGCAGGATGCAGTTTCCACAAAATGACAACCAGGAACATTCCACAAATGATGTTCCTAGTTGGTATGTCCAAAATTATTCTTCCCATATATTCTTCATATATATCTGAGTTTAAAACATCAGTAATGCTCTAAAAATTGAGTAAAAAGCCAATGACATCATAAAAGGGGTACTCCTAAATAAAAATAGGCAAAATAGCCATAAAAATTAACATAGCGATTTGAATCCTTTCATAACGTAGCATACAGCAAATCGCTATGTGTTGTTTAAAATATTGTAATTTAAATTGTAAGTTCCCCCCCCCCTCCTAAATACGGCACTGCTTTCGTGTAATACAATTATAACAAACATATTTAATCTTTAATGATGTAGCGTGCAGTGTTTAGGCATAAGCATCTATAGTTAAGTTATCGAAAGCTCTAAATAGGCGTTAGATTTTTTTTCTTTTTTAATTGCAAGCGAAATCTCACCTCATCTATTAATATTTATAAAATAAATAAATAAATAAAAAATATTAATAGATGAGGTGAGATTTCGTTTATTAGATTTTATTTACTCTACGCAGTTATTCGATGACATTTTATTCGATTTCTTAACTGCGTAGAGTAAATGTATCTGTGTAGTGTGCGTGTTGATGTTCATGTATCGTGTTCTAAAATGACTAAATTTGATGAGCTAGTTGACGTCACGTTTCAGAAAGCAAAAGATCTCATGATAAGAAACACATACAGAAATGAATGCACACACTCAACAGGTGCATTTCGTTATGACGTGATATAACGACATTCATTATCACTGCGATTGCATCTAGAGTTGTATTTAAATTCATTTCGCAAAATTCGCTTTCTCTATTGGTACACGTCATTCTTTAGCTCCGACTGAACGGATTTTTTTGAAAATTGATTGATTTTAATGTGAAATCCACCTACGAAAGGTTGTAAATCACGATGCTAAATGTGGTAAACATTCAGCATTTAGTTGTAAAAATGGCTAATATTTAACTCTAGATCTTTTTTTTAATACTAAAACTTTGCTTTTCACCTGCCAGTTCGTAACTCTAAAGAAATCTAATATAAAATCCCAGAATAATATTCCAATATAAGCGTGCCAAAAACCTTTTATAAAAATCCTTGTTAGGATCCAGTTTGGCTACCTGATAGACACTATCTCACAGACACACTTCAACAGCTATCTCGCAAAAGTCTGTTTCAGTCTAGCCGCTGGACACTGATAATTTATCTACTTTCTGCTATGTCTATAATAACATGAACCCCAGTTGCTCAGCATCTACATACAATCCCTTTGAATCTGCTCCTGTTCCCAATTGACAAAGAGGAACAAACAGCCTTCTTCGCTAAATGTTCCCTAGGAACGACAACATTCAACCATTTAAAAAATTATATCGAGGTTCCCATTCAGTAAATACTCCACTGAATAAGAATTATTTTTCAATTAAGGAAAATTTTTTTAGATGTATTGTTGACAAGAGTGTAAGTCATGTGTTAATGGTATACTTAAAAAAAAAAAAAAAGTATATCTCATGTGATCTCACCTGCCATTCAGGATTGTCGTACACATTAGTAGAACGGGAGTCATTATTCCCATAAGGGTCGTCTTTGAGTTCTCTTTCAGAGTCTCTTGTCCGTGGACTGCTTCCAGATCCGCTTCTTGATGAGCGCACACTAGATGTACCCGAACGAGCAGAATGTCCCCTTCCACGTGATGAATTTCTTCTCTTTTTGTCCTTATTTGCCCACTCCTCTAGAGAGACGGCAGAGTCGGTATCTACGCTAGCACCGCACCCCATGCATTAGTTGACGATAAAACTACAAGAAGAAAAAATAAATAAAAGGACTTCATATAAGTGTATATTATTTGGTAAGATTATATAGAATTTGCGTATGTACAACGAAACCTCGCAATGTGAGTAGGTGTCCCAGAGAAGATAGAATGGATCATGGAAGTGTTCAAAGGGAATCAACAAATATTTTTGTTGCTCGGAGAGAAAGAACTTACATCTCTCTCTCTCTCTCTCTCTCTCTCTCTCTCTCTCTCTCTCTCTCTCTCTCTCTCTCTGTGTGTGTGTGGGGGGGGAGGGGATTTTAGAAGACTCCATGCGTATTTCAGCATACAAAATTCCTAAATATATTTCGATGTACTTCCAGCAATAATTTTATTTAAGAATAAAATATGAATAATTAAATTTATCTCCTGTTTATAACATCGTTGGACGTTGTAGTTTCGGGTTGAGCCCTTCGACAAAGCATGAGCAGAAAAAAAATTATAACTCCGAATAATAATGAAACTTTGTGTCCATATCAAATTGAAGTAGCTCTTCTAAATGTTTTGATACTGATTGCAAATATATGCATGTTATTTTTTAATATACTGTATAACTTTCGGTCCTGCAGAAGCACATTTTAAATAATAATAATAATAATAATAATAATAATAATAATAATATTTTTAATTCAATGATTTTTATTATTAAAATTATGATTGCATATAATGCATTTACAAAACATGTCGTTCTAGTTTGTTTTTTTAAACAATGAATTTCATACAAAGCCTAGAGTGGCTGTAGTTGTGAACCAAGCTCTGGATACATGCCACAGAATACGATGAAAAGCAATACATGCCAATAATACTGTGGAAGCAGGAAGCAATTCTTTCTTCTAAAAGTCCTGATGGTTCTCCCTAGCCGGCTATGTAGATATTCTTGGCCGTTGGGCTGAAGGTCTTCTGATGTAAGTCTCCCAAATTTGGGGCAGTCTCATGCAACAAAATTTGTTGAGGTTTGGCATGTTTCTTAGGGCTGAAGCTGATTCCATGAATAGCCTTTCAAATTTGAATTTACTACGGTGTATTACCGTGACTTTTTTCCACCGTATTCTGTGGCATGTATCCAGAGCATGGTCTGCAAGCCCAGAGTGGCTGTAGTGGTGAACCGGATGTAGTCCTTGTGTTCTGAAATTCTGATATTCGCTGTCCTGCCTGTTTGGCCAAAGTAGGATAGCTTACAGCTGAAAGGGACCTGGTAAACCGGGCAGATCTAGGGAAAGTGGTTGGTCTTTAGTGGAGCGGATAGGGGATGCCAATTTTCTATATGGTCTGTAACAAGAGGTCAAGTCATGTTTGACCTCTTGTCAGGATTTTGGTAATTTTTTCCGAGGTGCCTCGGATGTAGGGAATAGTAATGGATTTAGAGTAATCCTTGTTGTTAAGGGAGACGGGGGGTTGTGGTTTACTGGTTTCAATATTTTTTGGATTTTTTTGGGGGGTAGCCATTGGCCGAGAAAGTGTTGAGTATGTGGTTTAGTTCTGTGCTTAGGGCATTGTCATTTGAACAGATAAGTTTAGCCCTGTTGTGTAGTGTCTTAGTAACTCCATATTGTTGTGAGGGGGGGAGATGTTGGTGAATGTATCTGCTTGTATGGGTGGTTTTCTATAAACTGAGAAAACCAAAGTTCCCTCAGGCTGGCAGGTGACTAGTGTATTTAAGAAAGGGAGGCTGTTGTTTTTCTATTTTTCCAGGATGAACTTGATTCTGAGGTGTTGGTTGTTTAAGTGTGTTAGGAAGGAGAGGAGTGTATTAGGGCCATGTGGCCAAATAGCGAACCCATCATCAATGTAGCCAAGCCATGTGGTTGGTTTTTGTGGGGAAGAGTTTAGGCTTTCTCTTCAAAAGTCTCCATAAAAAAGTTGGCCAAGGGTGGGGAGAGTGGTGAACCCATGACTGTCCCCTCTATTTTTTTGTAGAATTTTCCTTGCCAAACGAAATAACCTGAGTTCATTGTGAACTTAAATAGGCTGAGATATCGGGAGAAAATTTAGCTTGGATTAGCTCTAAGGTTTCTTTGAGTGGGACATTCGTGAATAAGGAGGACACGTCAAAACTGACCATTATGCAGTATGTTGGAGTGTTTCTATGCTGACCTTGAACTACCAAATTAAAACCGTTTAACTCTATACCCCCCGTATATATAGACTCCCAAAAATACATAAAGAAAATGTGCCATTAAGTCCGATAGTGGATGGCATTGATTCCCCCACATAAAAAGTAGCTAAGCATTTAGCCAAAGAGCTCACACACCATACTGGCAACACACCATCACACATAAAAAAACTCAGCCCACTTCAAAGCCAGCATAGAAAACCTTACACCACAAGAGAAGGCACAGTTGTCTTATGGTTAGGAGAAACGAAGTCAGTGACAACTGTCCAAAGGAATTTCAGGCGGGAGTGTGGTAGGAATGCTTCGAGTGACAAAGCATCCGTAAGTGGCATCAGCAGTTCTTGGAAACAGGAAGTGTTTTAAAAAGACATTCACCAGGTAGGCCTACACCAAGTGCGGAAAACTTGGAACGAATTCGATTGTTTTTCCAGACTAGCCCGAAACGTTCGGTTGGTAGTGTGAGTCGATTAATTAAACATTCCTAAAAGCACATTGCATGACGTTGTCTCCACAAAAGATTGAAGCTTCCTCCTTATAAACTGCAGCTTGTTCATCACATCCTGCTTACTGATAAGCAACAAAGAGTTCGGTTTGTGACCACCATACTAGACCTCATAACAGTCCGAAAGTTAATGTCTATTGCGGCATCATGCATGAGTGCATTGTCGAACCATTATTTATTTCCCATGAGGAGACGATTACGAGTGCGGTATACTTGGATATGCTAGAGAACTTTGTGTTTCCCCAGATTAAGAATGTAGAAGGCCTCATTTCCCAATGGATTCTTTTAGAGCTACATAAAAGACATTGTGTATCAAGAAAAATTGAGTCCCTTGCCCTCTTACGTCATAGAATGACAGCAACCATAGAAGCATTTTCTATGGATATGTTTACCCGCGTGTGATCTAAGGTGAAATTCCGTTTTGATGTCTGTAGGACTGTAAATGGTGCACATATTGAGTAACACTAACAGGTAATCAAATGTTGACATTCTACTTTAATAATATATGCTACATACTATATGCTACAAAATAATATATGCTACAAAATGTCATAAAATAAATTTCACTGAAAACCCTGGAGTTTTTTCCGGACATCCTGCATATAATTTCCATTATTCATAATAATTACTTATCCGGAATATATTTAAAGGGAGAGATTCAGAACATTTTTCAGAAAAACGTATGAAGTTTTTAAACATTACTGTATTCACACGATACCTATAATCCATATTCTTAAACTGTTTCATCGACGAAGCACTTTGGCATTCGCCTCCAGCAATCTAATCCTCTAATCATGATCATCATAGCAAAAAATCTAAACCTCACATCCTTGCTAACCACACTTGTACTCGATTTCCAATTATGACCGGTTGTTCCTACTCCTCTTGCTATATATTGAAAAACGTTTCCTTCTAACTATTCTATAAAACTTTTTTAGCACCTTACATGTTTCCATCCTCTCTTCTACCTACCAAGTAATTTTTGTATCTCACAAATCTTCACTTTATCCATAACAGGGCTGGTATCACATGATCACCAGGCCTGTGGTAATCATGGCGACATGGAGCATAGAATTCTTCCCACAACTTCCGTACTTCCAAAAAAACTCATGCGACTAAATCAGAACACAGTCTAGATGTGGATGCATGAAAGCTTTATAAAGACGAATGATGACTTCCTTATATAATTAAGATAACCGACGGCTAAAACAAACAGTAATTTTTCTGTTATTATTATTGTTGTTATTATTTAAAAAATCAGATAACGCCTTTTGTTCCCTTGTAGGGAGTAAGTGAGGCCTTTTAACCCTGTCTAGGTTTTGCAGACTGATTATTATTATTATTATTATTTGACATGTCTAAAAAGTCATCATAGGAGGGTTATCCATTCTATGCAACCCACCACCCTATATACATGTGTATGTATATATGTATATTGCTTTTAACGAAGTCAATGGACTCCATAGCGTGAGGAACAAACAGTCAAGGTGCCCACCTTAATAAGATGTAGGATCTCCTTTTGCTGCAAAGACTGCAACAACTTATGGGGCATACTTTCTACAAGCATATGACAGTGATCAGTGGGAATTTTGGACCATTCTTCCTGTAGACATGTAATGAAGCCCTGGACTGCATTGGAGCTGACGTTCCTTGACCTCATCCAACGCTCCAATTCATCTTCTAGATGTTCAATATCCTTGAGATCAAAGGTCTATGGAGGACATTCAAGTGTGGTAACGTTCATCTCCACAAACGCCACAATTACAGCAGCAGCCTCATGACACGATGCATTATCTTCATGAAAGAAACTATGGTCATTTCCGTAAAACCACCACAAAGTTAGAAGCTTTGCATTGTCCAGATTGTTCAGATACTGCTCGGAGTTCAATGTTCCTGGCACCACAAATAGAGGACCGTGGTCAAACCAGGAAAAACGGAGCCATATCACACACCGCTACCTCCGAATATCATAGTTAGGTTTATGCACTCTGGTATTAGACCATCGCCCGGCATCCGGCACACCTGCCCATATGCTCAGTGGAGGGATTATAACACAGCTTTCCAAGTTTCCAAGTCCCACTTTACATGCTCTTTGTACCATTGAGAAGATACTGCATGTTGGTTCGGGTAATGTTGGACTTGTGTAGTGCGGTCCAACCATGTTGTGAGCCACGGTTCTGAATGTGTTTTGTGCAGATTCGTGTTCCAATCGATGATGGAACTCCGCATTCAAGGCGTTAGCCGACGAATAGCGGTTTTTACATATTAAGTGCTACCCACCGTGGCGGGTAGCACTTGCAGTAACCTCCCTGCACTTCCATCTCAGTATAGTATCACTGCTTGTTGACCTAGGGTGGCCGATTTTTTTTAACAATTTGTCAAACAAATTAGGTCCACAATATGACATACTATCACAATGCTTCTTTCAAACTCCATCAGTTCCCTTCTCGCAGTCATTTCACTCGGACACAGTTGCATTGACTTGGGAGCATCATATTCCTCCAATTTATATCGGCTACAAACACGTGACTCGTTACATGGCACGATGCACTTTAACTTTTTTCCAAGCAGTTTTTTACGTGCCACTGATTGGAAGAATATTATTATTATTGCGTGACACCTCCAAGGAGTCCAAAGACTCTGAGCGAGGGCACTTACTCTAAAATTCTCCGTCTTCACCATTCAATCCACCAACTTCAGTAAACCGCATCATTTACGCCAGCGCCATCTACTGTCCACCACAACCACTAATATTTTCACAGACAATCACAGACATCCACGCTAACCACTCGACCAACCAGGCCGGCTATAATAATGCTATTATATTATATAATATTGTCTTTCGATTTCTTGGGGATTTTCTTTCCAGAAAAATCTGTGTTTTTATACAGAAACATCATTTCGATTTCTTTTATAGGTGTCGCTGAAAAATGGCTAAGATAGGAAGGAGTCTCGGAATCAGTTATCGTTTGGCATAAGATTACTTTACGAAATATCTGTACTGAGCACGAAAAGCAATCTTACAAGCCTCGAATAAGTGGAGCTGTGATTCAACACCGGGCGATGAAATTCGTCTCCCATCTAAAGGTAATCGCAGACATCCATGCCCACAGCGATATTCAAACCCGCGACCTGTGGGTTGGAGAGTGAATACGCTAACCACTCGGCCAATCAGGTCGGCAATAAACATATTGCCGATATGTTTATTATCTGGCACGGATCCACAGAACACCTGAACGAATTTATGAATTATCGAAACAACCTACACCCTCGCATAAACTTCACGTCGGGATTAGAAAAAAAACAAGTTTGTTTTACTTTTCGATGTTGTCCTGAAAGTCTCTGAGCAAAATAAACTCAGTACAGAAATATTAAACCACACCGGAAGATACCTTCATGTTATATCCAACTACCTTTCAGAGGGAAAAAAAATCCCATCTCCGTGTGGTTTTTATAAAAGAAATCGTCTTGATATGTATCCTAACCTACAGAAGCCTTAGCCAGATGATGACATTTTTCTCATACTGTAATTATCATTATCGTCCTTACAAAATTACTTTCATTATAGGACATTTGTCATTTATTGTATTAACACTTACTGTTAGTATTCTTGTGCACGAGTTTCATTTGAACGACGTACCACCGTAGTGTGAATCGGAAGACCTGAACATGCGACCTTGAAACAACATGGGTTAGAATTTCTTCATGATATGAATTTTTTTTTTTTTAGCTGAAAATGAGTTAACCGTTCTCATACACAGCATCGTTTTTTTTTTTTTTCCTACTCCTGAAAAACTCAGGTTTTTCGTCTTGCAAAAACATATAAACTGCCGTAACATACTGTATAGAGATAATATCGAATATTTTTGGCCAGAATTAACATCAGCGGAAATCAACCCACCAGCATCACATCCCATTTTTTTCCCACCATCCTTTAAGAGAAAAGGATAGTTGGGAACAAAAAGAAAAGAAAAGAAAGAAATCAACGTGTTTGATTGCCTTTCGTCAGATCTCTGACCATCACAATTACTTGCTGTTATGCTATAGAATCTTTTTATGCACTGTTTCTTTATGCGAATATGCTTATCAAACTAATCTCATTTCAGAATAGCAAAAATCAACAAGTATCTTCATGTGGGAGATGAATCTCATCGCCCGATGTGAAACCACTACCCAGGTTATTGGAGGCTTCAAAAAGTTCCATGTTTGGTTTTCCACCGTGAACACACGCATGTACAGACATAGGACACTCCTGGAAAAAGATTGACTGACCTATTCAGTGGGATTTCCGGTCTCGCATTGTAATAGACGACTAGGCCTAATAGATAAAAGGAAGAAGAAAATTATATACTAGGGGGGGGGGCTCCGCCTTTCTGGCGTCCAACCCCACGAGTTCCGGCTGGTAAGCCTGTTAGACAAAAAACGTGACAAAAACGTTTCAAATTTCAGCTTATCTTTATATATATATATATATATGTATATATATATACACATACACACTAAGGGGCTCCGCCCCCTGGTGCCCAACCCCCGAGTTCCGGACTGGTAGGCCGGTTCTCCTTGAATTCTGATTACTCGAATTTTGAAAACTCGAAAGGGGGTTCTGCCCTCCCTGGCACCTACGACGCCCAAGCCCCGAGTTCCGACTGATAGGCCGGTTCTCCTTGAATTCTGATGACTCGAATTTTGTAAACTCGAAAGGAGGGGGGGGGGATCCGCCCCTCTGGCGCCCAACCTCCCCGAATTCCGGACTGGTAGGCTGGTTCTCCTTGAATTCTGATGACTCGAATTTTGAAGACTCGACACTCAGGGTAGTCCCTGAGTTTCAAAACGTTTCAAATAACTTGACAAAAAACGTGACACAAAAACGTTACAAAAAAAGCTTATCATTTTATATTATAGGATATATATATATGTATGTATTCTTGATCTTCTACTCGGTTGTAATGATACATTTTAAAGAATAAATTTTAAATGACTTTAAACCGAGATAAAATATTATATTAAATTTTAATGATAATGATACAACTAGTTTCAGCCTTCTTCAGGTATCCACTAAAGGTAGAATACAGTAATAAAAAATTGAAGTTACAAAAAACTGAGAATTACAGGCAAAAAATGCAATTCATGATTGACACAAAAACGTTGCATTTTTCAAGTCGTTCTGCCTAACGCGCTATTGTTTGTTGCATGCGTGCTTGCAGGTTCTCGTGAGCGCCAGTATTGAACAACTGCAGTATGGCTATCAGGGATGTTATAACTCAAATTGCTGTTCAAATGTTCAGGATTAAGGAGGATTTCTCTGGACTCCACGATTTTCCTTTCAAACTCATTACTACAGCGAAAAATGTTTTCGGATTTATCCCAGCACACTGAGTGACTCTGTAGATGGTCATGAGGGTCATTAGAGAAAAGAACATGACCGGATAGCGCAGATGCATGTGATCTTTTATAGGAGATGTCTCTCTTATGCTCCTCAATATGCAGTTCAACAGATTTGGTAGTCCAATTAAATCTTTTCGAACTCATGTTGGTTTTCATGACAAATTATTTTCTTTATACGAGTGAGGAAGAGATCTGAATTATTTACCACTGTCTGTGAAAAGAATATTTCTAGTCTTATTTCAAGCCATCGAAACTTGGTATTGCCCAAGGACGGTTTGGGTTTTTTCTCAGTAAATCCCTAATTTCGTTTTCTTCCGTGCGAAGAGGTTAGAAAGCACACTTATGATAGACATAATTATCCAAAAGCACCTGAAAAGAAACTATCCTACCACCCTAGTTACAGAACGATACTTGTCAATCTTCTTTTCATACAGAGGACGACATTTCAGAGAAAGATTTACTCACACGCATACTCCGTCGTGCTTGGCTGCAGCATAGATCAATCAATCAGTCAGTTACTAGTCGAGGTTGATTGGTGGTAACTGCATGAAGTGACAATCCTGACTTCTACAGAATATCAAGTTAAATGATAGTAAGTTTTATCTACATTACTGCAACTGATAAATGTAAGTTGTTTCATAAGTAAAGAAATTGCATCCATCGAATGCCATAAGTAAATTCGTGGGAATTAGTAAAAACTTGGTCATTTCCGATTAAACCCTGAATTTTCAAATTTAGTTTCCGACATTCGAAAACTATAACTTCTCGATTATCTTAATTTATATAAAGACCGGTGTCGAGTGGTATCTTAATCAGCATGTTAATATATAATATATATTTGTAAAGTAGTCTATCATCCTGAAAAATTACCAGGAGTTAATTTTTCGCTCGTGCTAAACGGACACTATTTTTACTGAAATATACATTATACAAAACAATGCCACCTGCATGAGAGAACTATATACATTATTTGACTATATATACATCTATTTCTCATTTTATTTTTCATTCGAGAATCATTAAAAAAAATTACAAAAATGAAATATAACTCACAATATTTTCTTTCCTTTTCGTCTTCTCCTTCTTCCCGTAGCATTCAATTCCTTTTTTGACGCCGTTTTTGTTCACCAAAGCTATACTGTAAGCCAATGTAAATCATTATGTTCGTAAAATGCATTTCGCTTTCGATATTGGCTCACTCACGTGCGTGTGATATTTCTACCCTTGTGAAAGTATCGTAACCCCATTAACTACCAATACGTCCCGGTTCTGTCAAAGAACGCGATTGTGATTGGTGTCGCAATTGTTGTCAACTTGGTGGTTGCTAAGGTAATCAGATCAATAAATACACGAAGCCTTTGAAAACAGAATAAACTCAAGTGGTCCTACCTCGTGCCGCGTTCCTGAAATCGATGGGACTTATAACAATACACAGATTGGTTGTGATGCTATCTAGTAAACTGGTATGATGGAAATGCAAAAGAAGTTTTGTTTTCAAGTAATTATATCCAGAAAGTGAACTGTGACAACTGTAATATTCTCGTTTAAGTTAAATAAATGAAAACTAAAAACTTACGAGCTTCTGCCCTGTTTTCTAACACACACACACACACACACACACACACACACACACACACACACACACACACACACACACACACACACACACACACACACACACACACACACACACACACACACACACACACACACACAGAGGAAAAAAAACATTAGCATGCAAGTTTCTTTCTTTCATTCTTTTATTTTTTTCCGCTCTCGGGTCTCTAAATAGTTACTTGTTTCAAAAGAATTATTTCAATGGAATAGAATAATTGTAAAGTATCAAAATATACCACTCAATTGGACTGGCTTTTGTCGAAGTAGACTCTTTGTTCCCAAGGCTTGTTGATTAAAAAAAAAAAAAAAAAAAACATATAAAAAAAAAAAAAAAAAAATATATATATATATATATATATATATGTGTGTGTGTGTGTGTGTGTGTGTGTGTGTGTGTGTGTGTGTGTGTGTGTAGAAAGTTTTTTACCTTGAGTATATATATATATATATATATATATATATATATATATATATATATATATATATATATATAGAAGTTAAAGAAAAGAATAGAAGTTAATATTAAGAATAGTGATCAGAGCTTATTTCAACTTTACCGCGAATTTCCTAGACTTGTACTACTTTACGGGTCACTTAGACTTTCATTACGTGCAGGCGCAAACTTGACTTATTTGTCTGTTTGCTTACTTGGGAAATGGAGTAAAAACCAGGTTTAAAATAGCTTGATATCTTTAACATTTATTATACCCAAGGTAAAATACTTTCTATATATATAAGCCGAAATTTGAAACATATATATATATATATATATATATATTATATATATATATATATATATATATAATATATATATATATATATATATAATATATATATATATATTATATTATATATTATATATATATATATATATATATATATATATATATATATATATTTATATATATATATATATATATATATAATATATATATATATATATATATATATATATATATATATAGTAGTGAACAAATTAATCCGAACATTCACATTTTAAAGAAAAAATTTAATTTTGCAAGAGAATAAGTACAAAAATTAAACTCCAACACTACCTAATAATTTATATGTGCTCCTCTGTTCTTAATAAGTTCATTAATATACTTACGCATGGACTCTAGCAAAATAGAATACATTTTTCTTATTTCTGCATCTCAAAATCATACTTTTATAATGGACTCTATTAAGTTATCCTTTGTATCACAGTTTCATTTTCCAAGTCTCTTATTTACAATGGCCCACAAAAATTTACTGAATTAATGTCAGGGAAGTTACCTATTCACTGATTTTGAATCTCGTGATTTTTGAGGAACTCTCACTTTTTTTTTTGAAGTGTGGCATGGAGCGAGATCTTGTTGGAAGAGGAGTTCTTTGTCTTCTGAATCTGTGGGACTGCTCTTTCTCCCAATATTTTTATGTATTGGTCACTTTCATCATACCGTCAACAGGCGCAAGTGATTCTGGACCGTCATTTGTAAAACAATCCCAGATACCTTTTTAGCTGGGTGCTTAAGAGCTTGTTGAAGGTTTACAGGAAAGCCTTCTCAGCAGCTGATTTGCTAACATAAGGTACTCGCTCTCCTTGGACAAAGAAATATAGCTGTTATCTGAAAATATGACTTCCTTCTACTTCTCAACAGTCCAATCTTTGTACACTTTTACCCATTGGAGTCTCTTTTTCTGCATAGCCTTCATCAACAATTGTTTCTTTTTTTCTTTTTTTTTTTTTGGCCTGTAAGCAGTTCTCCCTGCTTCCAACAATCTTCGATGGACTATCATGTCAGAAATATTATTCCCACTAACAGCAAAGTCTCTGTTAGTGGGCTACAGCAGGCAATCTTGGATTAATTTTGCTTTTTTATCTAGTAAACGATCTTGAGTAAGTGTAGTTTTCCTTTTTTGCCCCCATTTTCCTTTTCTCTCAGAAGAAAAGGTACCTGTCTCTCTCTAAAACTCTTTAAAAGTACCAAAACCAACAGATCACTCATTGGAAATTTGTCTTTTATCATGGATGTGTGCTGAGAAAGATTAAATGTTTTTGAATGCTTTTTTGGATGTATCATTTTATAGCTACACAAAATGAATAAAAAACTGCGAATGTCAACTTTACACTGTTAAAAACGCACAACACTATAATAAACATCATAGAGACAGTTAAAACACTTGGCATTCACACACACACACACACACACACACACACACACACACACACACACACACACACACACACACACACACACACACACACACACACACACACACACACACACACACTAGCCTCCGTAACTTCGTCAGTATAGACGAAATAATTTGGTCAGAAAGACCTAGGTTCGATTCCCGTCAGTGAATGAGGAACTTTTATCTGGTCTCTTTAGCTTAAAGGTGAGTTAACAGGTCTCATACGGGGGCAGATTTTTTTCACCCGGAAACGAGTTTTTCGTTCCCCAGATGTCTAAATGTCGCAAACACACATCTACAGACATAGTACACACACATTGGGAGATATAGGGTTAACCACTGCGTCATACGGTTGCAGTTAAATGAATAGAAAAAATCATCGACACACAGCAAGGTAAAAGAGGAAGATACACACACACACACACACACACACACACACACACACACACACACACACACACACACACACACACACACACACACACACACACACACACACACACACAGTGCCGTAACTAAGCAGGTGCCCAGACACAGGGCTAAGGATGCAGGTGGCCTGAAATGGGGTGTCAAAAATAATAATAATAATCAGTATTATATTTTCATTTTCAAATTTTATAGTTTGCTTCCGTGGAGACCGATTCCATAACATTTTTGGTTAAAGTTATAAATTAACAGATGTATTTCAATTGTATTTGCTATTTTTTTTTTAAAGGGCATCTAAAAATAACATCTTGTACAGGGTCCATGAAAAGCTAGTTACGGCACAGTGTGTGTATATATATATATATACATATGTAGAAAGTTTTTTACTGGGTATATACTATGTTAAAGATACCAAGCAATTTCATAAGCTAGGTTTTACTCCTTTTTCCCAAGTAAGCAAACAGACAAGTAAGTCAAGTTCGTGCCTGAACATAGTTCAAGCCTGAGACAACTCGTAAAGGTGGAGTAAGCTCCGATCACTTTCCTTAGTATTTGATCGCCTTTCTTAGTGTTTTCCCCCTAATGCAAAGAACATCACCTTGTGGAGATGTATGATGCTATGCATATAGCATCATACATCTCTACAAGGGGATGTGCTTTGCATTAGGGGAAAATACTAAGGAAAGTGATCGGAGCTTACTCCACCTTCACGAGTTGTCGCCTTCCTTAGTATTTTCCCTTAATATCCCCTTAATATTTAGTATGTGTGTGTGTGTTAAAGATACCAAGCAATTTTATAAGCTAGGTTTTAATCCTTTTTCCCAAGTAAGCAAACAGACAAGTAAGTCAAGTTCTTGCCTGAACATAGTTCAAGTCTGAGACAACTCGTAAAGGTGGAGTAAGCTCCGATCACTTTCCTTAGTATTTTCCCCTAATGCAAAGCACATCCCCTTGTGGAGATGTATGATGCTATATGCATATCCCCTAATGCAAAGCACATGATGCTATATGCATATCCCCTAATGCAAAGCACATCTCCACAAGGGGATGTGCTTTGCATTAGGGGAAAATACTAAGGAAAGTGATCGGAGCTTACTCCACCTTTACGAGTTGTCTCAGACTTGAACTATGTTCAGGCAAGAACTTGACTTATTTTTCTGTTTGCTTACTTGGGAAAAAGGATTAAAACCTAGCTTATAAAATTGCTTGGTATCTTTAACACACACACACACACACACACACACACACACACACACACACACACACACACACACACACACACACACACACACACACACACACACACACATATATCGAGATGCTAATATAATCATTATACCTTTCTTTAAATGTTTAAGGAATTACTATCTTGCCCTGTTTACGGTTTTAATTGATGTTATATAAAATTTTTAGAATTTATATATTACCACTGTAAGTCTCCTTAAAACCTCGTGGCCTGATGTGCTAATTGAGTTCCTCGTGCCCCGAAAGGTGTAACTACAGCCCTGCACATCTGTAAGTTATACAAACAAGAAAATTGATTTGTTGTGCCTCTTCTATTCATTACTGTTTAATTAATCGCCAAACTACGCGCTTATAGTGCCAAATATTATCCCCTTATAGCAGAATTTTGTACTGTATATATATATATATTTTGTACTATTTTGTACAATATATATATATATATATATATATATATATATATATAGGGTGGTCATAATTAAAGAGGTGTTCAGAGCCCTGTAGCAAAAAATGTATTGGACGAAATTCAACCAAAGTTGGTGTAAGCACACTCTGGATCATGGGGTTTTCATTTACAGAAGATAAAAAATAGTACAAAATTCTGCCTTCAGGGAGATTTTTGTACTAAAATCAACTAAAGCCTTTTATTCTCCAACAGAGAGTAGAAAGAAACGATTAGTAAAAGTTTCCCTAGTCAGTGACTAGAATTGAACTTAAAATGCTCTTTCTTCGGGTGGTCTAGAATGATGGGTGGCACACACCACTTCCACCAAGCTAGTTTGAAAATAATTCTCTAGTCGGCGACTACGATCTTTCTCTAATCCAGAGTATATTTTAGTAATAAGATGTGACACCTTTTGACTTGTATATGGAAATATGACTTCTGCATTACCTTGGTATTACTTCTGGGTCTGATGAGACCTCAATAAAGGTCAAAACCAGTCTGGGTAGTGGCCCTTCCTATTATGCATACCATTACGCATCTAAGGATATGTACATTGCATAATGGGATACGAAGGTAATTAATGTGGGGTCATTAGCCTCTATATACAAGTTGCCCAGTCATGTTACTTGACATGCAAATTTTTATTTGCTTAAACTAGGATAAAGGATATAAACCAAGAATACCATTTCTTGTTATCTTTAAGGTTTCACTATATTAACTGAGCTATGGAAGCTCTCTGGAAATGGAATTTGTCACATAATTATCAAAAACAGAATGTGACAGATAAAGGTCCTGGATTTGATGAAAACATCAGAGAAACTGTCCAGTTTGCCTCTTACTGGAGAAAGTGGACATGCAGTTTGCACATATGACCACAAATGCAGACTATAAAACTAGACTAAACTAGAAAAGAAAGTATGCAATTACAGCTGGAAATTATGATCAACTTAGAGAGCATCTTGAAGCAGTCTGTGATATTAATAGCACATGGGACATTTATCAAGGTGTGTTTGAGGAAAGCGGTACCTGGCTACATATTAAGAAGGAAAAATCAGTGGATGTTTCCCAAATGGCCAGGTGGATAAAATGTATAAAAAATATTAGCTTCCTTTTCATCTTATTTCAATAGTATCCAAATATATTAAATCCAATGGACACTTCACATCCATGTTATTATTGAGTTGTAAACATGTCGAGGCCAGTTTGGTGATTAAGCAGAATCTGAAGGAGAGAGAATGTTAAGGGCATATAAAGAGAAATTATCAGCAAGCTCATGAACAATACAGGTAAAAGCAGTAAGGATGACATGCATAATAAGGAAGACAAACTCAGATGAGAGGAGGCTAAAGGAAATCCCACAATTCTTTTGCTATGTGCTTAGTAAGATGTAAGGACTAGATTTTTTTGGTCAGTGATGAATGAGTGGAATAGGCTGCTAATATGTTGTCAGTATTTTGTTTGGTGAACATGTTCAAGGAGAGGTATGGGATATTGTATGGGCTCTTTCTTGCGACAAGTCTTTGGACTCCATGGAAATTCCTATGCAATCATAATTTGTTGTTAGTAATGCAAATTTTTTACCTACTTATCAAATACAATTCTTTGCTGTTTAGTGGCCAAGTGGATATTGTCTCTGACCTCTAATTCAACAAACTGCAGTTTCAAACTTACCAGAAACCTGAAATGGCTTGGAAAGATTCCATGTTTAATACACACAGGATTTTTAGATCTAATTCTTTGCCCACTCACTGTACTACGGGTTTGTGAAACTCTTCGCTTATTACTGATACACACATTAATATATAAGAAGTTAGGAAGAGTAGGATTGGACGCTAAAAATAATATAGTCTGATTTTTGGTAGTATACAATAGCAGGATTTAGTTAGATTAAGAGAAGCAAAGCTGTAATTCCATAAACAGTCTCTTAGATTTAAATCTGCATCTACTTAAGAGTTTTTCCCTATCCCTATTGAATATGATCTCAGTCAATTATGTAACCTGCATTCTTACTACTTACTCAATATACTTTGCATCATCATCCAAGTAGATACAGGCCATTCTTCCAGTTTAGGTGAAGATCATATAGATCAGTGTTTCTCAACCTGTGATATATTTTTTAATTATCCAAACAAAACAAATTAAAATTGAATAAGCAAAAATTATTGAAATCAAATGGAGCCTTAAAAAACCAACAAATAGCGTCAGAATGTTCAAAGGAAGAAGCAATAAAACTATATTGTTTTTCACTTCACCCCTCTTTTATTATTCGTCATTCTGCCGCTAAATTTGTAGCAGCAGAATGACGAATAATAAAAGAGGGTTAAGGTGAAAAACAATAGTTTTATTGCTTTCACCTTCCTTTGCTGTTTTGTCAGAATTGAAGTGAACATGTGTTATCCACATTTCAACCAATTGCTTGTTGTGTATTGATTTTTATTATTGAAGGTTTTCTTCAACCAAGGCTCAGTATATCTTCAGAAGTGCTAAGTGATACTTGAACAAAGTGTGTCATAAGTTAACCCCAGTATTTATATATTTTTAAGAAACATTTTTTTAATAATGGAAAAGTGACTTAGAACTAGGAGTTTGAAAAGAAGAGCAAATGAAACAGGTAATGCTAACCCTAATTGTAATACACATGTTGTAACGGCCAGTAAATCTGATACTATTAAAGTAGAAGAAACAAGCAGTTCAAAGAAGAAATACAGTAGGAAATATAACAGTTCATATTTGGAATTCGAGTTTACTTGGTGTGGAGATGAAAGTGAACCGAAACCTCAATGTGTTTTGTGTTATGAAGTGTTGTCGAACGAGTGCATGAAACCTGCGAAACTCCGACGCCATTTAGAAACTAAGCATTGTGATGTGAAAAATAAGCCAATTGAATTTTTTCAGCAACGCTTAGGGACATTAAATTGGGAAAGATATAATTTCAGCCGTGGGTTCCATTAATAGCAAAGAACTGGAAGCATCCTATCTCTTAAGTTTGAGCATAGCGAAATCAGGAAAACCTCATTCTATTGGGGAAAATTTACTACTTTCAGCTCTAAAAGATGTGGTAAAAACTATGTTTAGCAACAAGTTACTAAAAGATGTTGATTTGATTCCTCTTTCAAATGACACTGTCGGTCGCAGAATTAATGACATGGCAGGTGACATAGAATCTCAGTTAATCGAAAGAGTTAAGAAGAGCCCTTATTATGCATTACAAATAGACAAGACTACTGATGTTACAAATGATGCACAGTTAATATGCTACGTAAGATATGCGCATAACAACATTCATGATGATATTGTCCAAACAACTGGAGAACAAATATTTCACACTCTCAATAATTACATAATGCACAAAGGTATCCAGTGGGAAAAATGTATAGGCTTCTGTTCGGATGGAGCTCGCGCTCTTACAGGCAGGCATAGTGTGGTTCTAAGGTCAAAGAAGTAGCTCCGGATATGAATTGGGTGCATTGTTTCATACATAGGGAAGTGTTAGCTTCCCAAGGAATGCCACCAGAATTTAAAACTGTGCTATACAACGCTGTTAAGCTAATTAATTTTATTAAAGCTTGACCGTCAAATAACAGGTTATTTTCAGTACTCTGCGATGAAATGGGCAGTGAATAAACACAACTTTCGCTTCATTCTGAAATTCGCTGTCTTTCCAGGGGCAAAGAACTAACAAGGTCATTTCGATTAAGGCACGAAGTTTTGTTTGTAAATGAACGTAATTCTGATTTTGCATCACTCCTTGTTGACGAAACATGGTTATCAACAGCATCCTATCGTTCAGACATTTTTTTTGAAATTAAATGAACTAAATCTCTCTCTCCAGGAAAATTTTTTAACTGTTCTTGATGCCTACGACAAAATAAAGGCATTCGAGGAAAAAAAACTGGTTTTATGGAATTATGTAAAAGACAGACAATTTGCACCTTTTTCAACATTGGAATCCTTTTTAGTGGAAAATATTTTTGTTCATTCTGAGTTTGTGGAAAAGGTTTGTGACCACCTCAGAAATCTGAAACGGAATTTTGAAACATATTTTCCGAATAACTTTTAGAAGAAATTTCTGTGGGTTCGCGATCCATTTCAGGCTTGCAGTCACGAGAACGACCTTTCGTTATCGAAAAAGGAACAGTTAATTGAGCTTTCAAGTGACAGTTGGCTTAAAATGCAATTCTGTGATCTTGGTTTTGTTCGATTTTGGATCTCGTCTTCAGTGAGAAGTGAATTTTCGGAATTATCTGAAGAAGCATTGAAAATCGTCCTGCAGTTTTCCTACAACCGATCTGTGAGGAAGGATTTTCATCGCTCCTTCAAATAAAAACAAAATACAGAAATCGTCTCAGTGTGTGTGCACCGATCTTCGACTGAAGTTGACCAATATTGAGCCAGATATCCAGCAACTCTGCAAGTGCCGAAAAGCTCAACCATCTCATTAAAAGTAAGTAGTAGCATAATTATATCATCTTATTTGTTTAATAAAAATTAAAACTTTGTTCAATGATGATACACTTTTAATCGTTTGCTTCCAATTTAATTATGTTGCCATATCTTTCAAAACATGCTTTTAGATTTATTGTTATAAATGGCATAGTTTTTCAGAAATGTTGATAATTTCTACATAGATTTTTTTTAAAAAAATTACAAAAAGTCAAAACGACATATAGGGAAATAAATTAAAGACACTATGTTTATTTTGAAGTAAAACTTTAATTGCAACATTCTAAAATGTTATTTTCTTGCTTTTCTATTCGCAAAATCGTCGATCACATTGTCTATGTCTATTTCATCACTCAGTTTCTGTTATATATATAGACAGTAAGACAAGATTTCATAAACACCAAAAAAGGTGCCACCAGGGGCGAATCTCCTGGGGGGAACCTTTTACCCCCCCCCCTCACAGCTACGCCTCTGTAACTTAGTGGTCTGCAGAATTGTTTTAGGCATTTTACTGGTTCTTGGGCTTAGAAAGGTTGAGAAACGCTGATATAGATCCTCAACTAAAAAGTTATTTTTTTGGGGGGGGGGTGATGGAGAGGATCTTTTATTGAGCAGAAAAGGGTAGTTAATTTTTTTGGTGGTAAGGCATGTATGTTATATATATATCCATAAGAACTAACTTTTCCATGTTCGTTCTTATGGATATAAATATGACTAACATAATTACTAATTATATGAAGAGCCAAAGGCTTCAATTCAGTGACATGAGCTTATTTAAGTTAAGGGATGTAATATCCCTTAACTTAAATAAGTTCATGTTGCCGAATTGAAGCCTTTGGCTCTTCATATAATTAGCAATTTATTAGGACACCTTCTTGGCAATTCTCATAGAAGGGATGTAAGTTCTGTTCGCTACAAACTTGGTATTAACTAGGTCTACCTACTCACTGATGAGACCTCAATAAAGGTTGAAACCGGTCTGGGTAGTGACCTTCTCTCATAATGTAGAACAGTAATGCAGCTCCTAGGAGCTAAGTTCACATTATGTGTAAATACCAAGAATAGTGATCGGAGTTTGTTCCACCCTTACTATGAGTTGCCTCAGTTTGCACTTCCAAATGGGTCAGGTGTTGCACTATCCAGGTATTTGCTTATGCTTGGAATCGCCGAACTTTATATAGTTTCTATATTCGGCATGAAACTCTGTTAAGAAACAATATGGGATGTAATATCCCTTAACTTAAATGACTAACATAGATTTTGTGTGTGAGATCTGGGATTTTGGGGACAAGCTCTCATTTTACAGAGGGTTACATGCCATGGATGTATTGATGTCATTGGTGAGACTGATATGGTCTGATGTCCCCTCCCAACCATATGCTGTTGGGAGGGGACATCTAAAGTTTCCTGTAGACAAAAAAGATAAAGATCCCTTAGATAGATGAGTGACTAATGTCAAAGAAGGGCACATAACTTTTCTATGGTTAAACAGATTTAACATCTATACCATGCCACGTAACTAAATGGACAATATCATAAATGCATATGGTTATTTTTGGGGAAGTGTCTATGCAGTTTTTTCAAAGTATTCCATGAACAGTGTGGAGAAGGTGGAAAGTGAGGAAGGAGATATTGCTTTCAGTATGCTTGTAGGTTTTGTCTTGCATTGCAAAATAACCAGAGTGCATGGTATATAACCAAAGTGAATAAAGCAGATATATCAGTGAAAAAAAATATGAATTAATTTTGAATTTCTTTTAAGGGGGCATTAATGAATAGTTTTGCCACAATTGACCATAATGTCAAGATCTTTGAAAATGATGCCAGAGATAAGATTTTCAGTGGTTTGAAACGAGTACTTATTGAGTAAATTGATATATACAGGGTGTTCGGGATAAATTTGACATATTTATAATTAATTATATTTTTCCGTAAGTTACATGTATTAACACACACTTCTCTTCATTTAAAAGTTTGGACCCTTCTTCATTCATATACAAGATGTCAGAAAGGATGGATAGCTGGAACCCACCTGAATCATGGAAGAGAATAACTTGTATCATGATGATTCGTGCCCGCCATCAAAATAAGGATATTACGACTGCTGCCCAATGCTCCCTGAATACAGTAAAAACAATCAGGCATGAACTAGAGACTTGCAATGGTGACTACGAGGATGTAGCAAGAAGAAAGATCCCTAGCAGACGATCTGATTGCGTTCGTACAGCAGAATTCCACGCAAATCTGCAGGAACAGGTGTTGAAGAACCCTGGCATTGGAATTCGGGCTTTGTTCGTGGAGTTGCTAACTGTAGTCAAGCCCTGGATAACAAGGGTAGCCAATGGTAGGCCGTATGTATGGCAGCAGGATTCGGCCCCTTGCCACACCTCTGGGAAAAGTCAAAAATGGTTGTCTGAAAATTTCTACGACTTCACCAGTCCAAATGTTTGGCCTCCAAACTCCCCAGACCTTAACCCCATGGATTATTTTGTATGGGGCGCAGTTGAAAAAGACACCAATCGCACTTCCAGTAATACAAAAGCCCAGTTAATGGATAAAATTAAAACAGTTTTTGCGGCCCTTCCCAGGGAGACTGTAGCATCAGCTTGTTCGAGGTTCCGAAGCAGAATTGAAGCTGTGATCGATGCTAATGGTGGTTATTTTGAGTAAATCTTGTTGATAGTATTGTAATTAACTCTGCCTGTAATGTTTTTTTGTCAATTCATTAAATTTAATAGATACAAAGAAGATTTTCTTTTTCCTTACGAAACTGTCAAATTTATCCCGAACACCCTGTATATATATATATATATATATATATATATATATATATATGTAAAAGCTCTACCCTAACCTAAATAATGGTTGCCTCACATTACCAAAAACCTTAGTAATTATTATGAGACCACCAGTCCAGCATTCAACATCTGTGCTGTTGAGTGAACCAATCAAGACTGCAGGATTACACCTTTAACACATACCATCATCTGCTTTTTTTTTCTACATGCATGCGCACATTGTCATCTTTATATTAAGTAACATATTTCATGTAAAAACACTTGATTATGTTTTGGTTACACTAAAATTAATGAGGTTCTTACTCTACCCCAGATTGTTTATGGACGATCTAGATACTTGAAACATCTGAACACTGCAAGGTTTGTTAAAATCTGATGGTATCATACAGCATTTGTCTCCCGAACATATTTCGCTCCTGCAATACATGCAACCGACTAGAGAATCAATGCAATTAACAAACATACTATGTAGTGCGTAGAATGGTCATGCTGGATTGTGTAGTATAGTGGTCCTCTGTCAAAAGTCCTAGGAATCCATGGAGTATCAAATAATAATAACAGATCATAATATCAACTGCAATGCTTTACTTAAAGGAATTTATCAGATTAAGGAAATAAAACTTGAAATAGGATTTGCTGCATTGATACAAGTGTTTTTGTTTCAAAATGAGTTGGGTTGGAGTTTTAATATTAATAAATGCAAGGTGTTACACAACTCTTCAAATATGTTATCACAAACTGGATATTTTGTTAAGTTTTTGCAGACTAACTAGATGAACTGATTTCTTCACATCATATGTGCTGGAAGCAGAATAACTTAAAATTTTGAAACAATATTAATTTAACAAGCAACTATACCTCACAATAAGGTATGTTCCTCAATATAATGTTTGTGGGTAAGGTGATATTTTGAGAGATGCTGGTTTGATGATACATTCCCCACCTGCCTCATTGTCACATTAATGTCAACTGCAAAGCTTTACTTAAAGAAATTCATCAGATAAACATGTTAATTGCCAATCACGCGATATCGCGCGATGCAAGTTCTCACCAGCCGGCCGATCACGCGTTATCGCGTGGACGTCGCTAACTAAATAAAAAAATGAAAAAAATTTGGCCACCACACGAAATTCCAATTTTCAGCTTGGCAATGAACGATATCGCGCGAACACGCGATGCGAGTTCTCACCAAACTGCCGATCACGCGTTATCGCGTGGACGTCGCTAACTGAATAACAAAAATTTGGCCACCACACGAAATTCCAATTTTCAGCTTGGCAATGAAAGTGTTAAGGAAATAAAACTTGAAACAGGATTTTCAGCATTGATACAAGTGATTTTGTTTCAAATGATACAGAAGATAGAGGGTTGGAGTTTTAATATTAATAAATGCAATGTGTTACACTTTGATAGAGATATAAAAGAACGTACTGTATTAGAGCTGTAAGTAGGGAAGTGGATGAAATTCGGAATCTTGGAGTAGACAGTGGACTGAGGTTCCAAGACCATATCACAAGTGTTGCAGACTGCACATTAATCAGACCACATATGTATGGGCCACTGTGTTCAGATTTTGTCACCTAGTTATCATTGTAATATGGAAACACTAGGGAGGGTCCAAAGACAAATGACCAAAATGAGATCAGGACTCTGGAGTGTTCGTTATGAACATTTGAGTGAATGTGGATTAGAAATGTTGGTGGATAAGAGAGGATATGATAGAGACCTCCAAGTTACTTAAGGGATTTTATCCGATTAATACAGAAGGAATTAAAAGAATGATTAATTAAAAGAATGAAAGAAGAATGAGAGGCCATCCCTGGAAATTGTATAAAGATGTGATGAATAGATTTTTAGCATAGAGTTTTGAATGGAATGCATTGGTGGAGTGTATTGTGAATGCAGGTAGTGTAAATAACTTCAAAGCTCATTATGATAGACATGCTGCTGGTTGAGCAGACCTCCCACAATGAGCGATTCCATAGAGGTTACCAAAATAATATTTTTGATGAATTTAAGCAGCTTGTTCTACAGTCAGCATGTGCATGTTATATATAGTTTTCCCATCAATTTTGAGATTGAGGAGCTAAAATTCGACAATTAAATATCATGCAAAACAAATACCCTATAGATCACTCCATTAAGTCCACCTTTCCTTTATATGATGTAATTATACTTTAATTAGGCAATTATCATTTAATCATGATTTTATATTTATCTGCTAAACATAATGCTAATGTGTATTTATAAATTCCGGTGTGCTTAAGGGGGTCAAAGCTGTATAACTCAGAGGAGACCTCGACATAGCCTTTAAAGGAATGCAGAAAACCAACCAGGGCTTCTGACCTAATGTCCAATCCTCACCTTCTCGTGGTGCACCCTGTTGGGTATCTATCTGGATACTGAACGAACGAGAATGGGCTGGCAATTTTGGATTTAGCCGACCAAATTATATTCATATTGGCTTAAACCAATATACAAAATGATGGTATGACAAAATTTCATCCCTTGATGGGACATTGCCCGGTTAAACAAGACCCCCATTGTTTTCGCCATGGAACCAGGACGAACAGCGAAAAGTCAACTACTGGAACAAATCTGAAAGCAAACCCCAACTCAACATCACCAGAGTTAAAGATCGGTACTATCAACAGAAGAAGACTGAATGGCAAAGAAATGGAGCTAGCTGAAGAATTAGATAAATACCAGATCGACATAATGGGGGTGACTGCAACAAAAAAAAAGAAAAAACTGAGATCGTTCTGAGCAATAAATACAAAATGTTATGTATTCAGGAACTGACAGTCAAGGAAAAGGAGTCGCCATGGTATTCAAAACAAAATACGAAGCTAATCTTCTTGAATGGCAGGCAGTCTCAAGTAGAGTGATGTGGGCTAATATCCGAATGGCAAATTGGACAATGAGACTTATTTGTGCCTATGGTCCCACAGAAGGTTCTACTAAGGCAGAAGTGGAGCAATGTTTTGATGTTTTAGAGAAAGCAACTGACACAATGAAAAGGGAAAACTTGGTCCTTATTGGGGATCTAAATAGCAGAGTAGGAAATGATCGACAGACATAGAAAAATATTTTGGAGAAAAGAGCATCATCAAATTCCTGCCATGTACCCTCAAGGGGTATACAGGATATGATAGTACTACATGAAAAATTTACATCATTACTAACTTCCTATCTACAATTTTCCTCCAAATCAGTCTGTTACTTGTCAAGACTACAACATTACCATATATATTTCTATCGTCTAAGGCACTTGATATACATTTCTATCGTCTAAGGCACTTGATACCGTATCAATCCACCTCTATCTTGCTCTGGGTCGTTTTCCTGATAACTTGGCAGAGAACACTTGTTTTGCTAATCTTTCCTCACCCATTCTGATTAAGTGGCCATACCACCTGAGATTAGCTCTGCTAACGCATTCCAGGATGTTGACAATGTCAAGTTCTTTCCTACTATTCTCATTTTTAATATGATATTGCCATTGATGCCATCTGTTCACGCCTCTATTCTTTCTCAGGACTTTCATATCTGCAGTCCCAGCTCTTAGATCCATGAGTTAAAACTGCTTTGAACACTATCTTGTATACAGCTAATTTAGTGTTCTGACTAATTTCACTCTTATTCCATATGTATGAATTTATTCAATTCACTTCCTACCATACCAGCTTTGTTGATTCTGTTGTCTATTACATTTAATTTACCATCTACACTAAAAATCGTACCTAAGTAGCCGAAATATTTTACTTGTTCCACAGGTTCTCCACTCACAACACAGTTGATATTTTAAATGATTCTGCCTATTTTCATTGTCTTTTTATTGCTGACCTTTATACCATATCTATTACAGCAGTTATTCAATTTAGTCAGAGAATCTTGCAAACTTGTAGCGGATTTATTTAGAAGTATAACATCGTCTGCATAAAGCAAAGCGCTGACATCAACATCTCCAATTTTGATATCATGTTTAATACGACTTTCCTTCATAATGTGATCCATACATCGTCTGCATAAAGCAAAGCGCTGACATCAACATCTCCTATTTTGATATCATGTTTAATACGCCTTTCCTTCATAATGTGATCCATATATAGATAATGATTAACATAAGGGATAATGTACATCCTTGTCTCACACCAGATTTAACATTAAACCATCTTCCTGTACTTCCTTCTATTCTAACTGCTGACTTACAACTCAAATAAAGACTAAGTATTGCTTGATATAATGCCCCATTCACACCATATATATAACTGTAGCGTATTGAATAACTTCTCTCTTGGCACCTCATATGCAAATGGACAAACCTTAAATACAGATCTTTGTTATAATCCCATGATTTCTCCATTATTTGTCGTAAAGTGAAGTTCTGATCCTGACAGCCTCTATTTGACCTGAATCCAGCTTGTTCTTCCAGAATTTTTTTCAACCGTTTCTCAAGTATACTTGCATATATCTTACCAGGAACACTCAATAGGGATATACCTGTGTAATTCTCACATTCAGTTTTATTTTCCTTTTTATATATGGGTACTATGAGAACTCTACTCCAATCATTGGGAATTCGTCCCTCTGTCCAAGCATTCTGAACTATGCAGTGCAGCCACTGTAAGACTTTTATACCATACCACCAAACTTCAGCATTTCTGGTCGAATATCATCTACTCCTGCTGCCTTTCCACATTTCAAGCCTTTGGTGGCTTTTTCTACTTCAAGTATGGATATGTATTCCTGACTGCATGCCTGGTCAGTGTTTTTTTTTTATCACTGCTTGTTTCATTTAGCAAATATTAAAAGTAATTACTCCATACTTCAAGGATAACTTTTTCTCCTGTTTTCATGTCATCTTTATCATCTCTAACTCCTTTTACAGCACTCTTTCATCCATTTCTAAGCTGCTTCAACAACCTCCAGAATATCTTATCTTACCACATTCTTGATATTTATTTTCTATGTTCTTGCCAACATCCTCCCATGACTTTTGTCCAGCTAGTTTTAGTGTTTAACTTCCTTTCATTTGTCTCTGTATTATCTAAGAGCAAAAGCTGATTTATTTCCAGGAACTTTTGATATGCTTTCTTCTTTTCCTTCATTGCCTCATTAACTTCCTGTGTCCACCATGGAATTCAAATTTTTCTATCCTTACAGACAACTTCACCACACGCCTTTCTAGCTGAATCAATCAGGGTTTTCTTCAAGGCTTGCCACTGAATCTCCACGGTTTAGTTCCTGTTCTCAAACTCTTCAATTTTTCTTCAATAATCTTTGTGTATTTTAGTCTACAGTTCACATCTGAGAGCTGCTCAACTTTTATTCGCTTTAAAACTTTCTTACATGTCATTCTTTTCAAAAGGAAATTCAATTTTATCCTGCTCAAGACTCTGGTGTCCTACACCAGAGTGAAAACATCACTATGAACAATAACATAGTCAATGAGACTTTTCTTATTCCTTGCCTCTTCTCTCCATGTGAATATGTGCACATTTTTATGTTGGAACATGATGTTAGTAATAACCAGTCCATGTCCTGAGCAAAAATCCAACAGGTATTTGCCATTATTATTAGCTTTGTTCTTTTCTCCAAATTTGCCCAAAACATTTTTGTATGTCTGACAATCACTTCCTACACTGCTATTTAGATCCCCAAATTTTCGTTTTTCATTGTCAGTTGCTTTTTCTAAAGCATTAAAAAAATTCCTCCACTTCTACCTTAATAGAACCTTCTGTGGGACCATAGGCACAAATAAGTCTCATTGTCCAGTTCCCCATTCTGATATTTGCCCAAATCACTCTACTTGACTGACTGCCATTCAAGATGATTCGTATTTTGTGTTGAATACTATGGCTGCTCATTTTTCCTTGATTGTCATTGCCTGAATATAACGTTTTGTATTTATTGCTCAAACATCTCACCATTTTTTCTTTTTTGTTTATGTCACCCCTATTATGTCGATCTGGTAATTATCTAATTCCTCTGCTAGCTCCATTTCTTTGCCATGCAGGCTTATGTTGATAGTACCGATCTTAAAGAATGGTGATGTTGAGTTGGGGTGTGTTTTCAGTTTTGTTCCAGTAGCTGACTTTTCACTGTTCGCCATGGCAAAAACGGGGGGGGGGCCTTGTTTAATTGGGCAACGCCCCAGGCGGAATGAAATTTTGGCATGTTGTACCATCATTTTGTATTTTGGTTTAACCAATAGGAATACAATTTGGTCGGTTTAAATGTCAAATTGCCAGCCCATCCTCATTCATTCAGTTTCCTCGTGGTGCACCACGAGGTGAGGATTGGACATTAGGTCAGAAGCCCTGGTCGGTTCTCCACATTCCTTTAAAGACTATGAGGACTCTGTTAGAGATAATGGCAAATACCTGATGGATTTCAGCTCAAGACATGGACTGGTTACTACTAACACCATGTTCCAACATAAAAATATGCACAAATTCACATGGAGAGAAGAAAGAATAAGTCTCAGTGACTATGTTATTGTTGATAGAGATGTTTTCTCCCTGGTGCAGGACACCAGTGTACAGAGGATTTGAAATCGGAAGTGATCACTATTTAGTCTTGAGCAGGATAAAATTGAATTTCATATTGAAAAGAATAACATGTAAGAAAGTTTTAAAGCAAATAAAAGTTGAGCAGCTCTCAGATGTAAACTATAGACTAAAATACACAGATTATTGAAGAAAAAATGAAAGAATTTGAGAACAGGAAACAAATCTTGGAGTTTCAGTGGCAAGTCTTGAAGAAAACCCCGATTGATTCAGCCAAGGAGGCATGTGGTGAGGTAGTCTGCAAGGATAAAAAATCAGAACTCCATGGTAGACACAGGAAGTTAAAGAGGCAGTGAAGGAAAAGAAGCAAGCATATCAAAAGTTCCTAGCAAATAAGTCAGCTTTTGCTCTTAGACAAATGAAAGAAAGTGAAACACTGTGTAAAACTAACTGAACAAGTCATGGGAGGACTTTGGCAAGAACATAGAAAATAAATATCAAGAAGGTGGTAAGATATTCCGGAGGTTGTTTAAGAAGTTTTAGAAATGGAGAAAAGTGCTGTAAAATGAGTTAAAGATGATAAAGGTGACAGGAAAACGGGAGAAAAAGATATTCTTGAAGTCTGGAGTAATTACTTCGAAAAAATTGCTAAATGAAACTAGCAGTGACAGCACAGTGGTAAAAAACACTCAACAGGCATACATATCCATACTTGAAGTAGAAAAAGCCATCAAAGGCTTGAAATATGGAAAGGCAGCAGTAGAAGATATTTGACCAGAAATGCTGAAGTATGGTGGTATGTCTTACAGTAGCTGCATTGCATAGTTCAGAACTTGGACAGAGGGCCGAATTACCGATGATTGGAGTAGAACTAATAGTACCCACATATATTATATATTAAGGGAAATAAAACTGAATGCGAGAATTACGGGGGTATTTTCCTACTGAGTGTTCCTGGCAAGACGTATGCAAGTATACTTGAGAAACGGTTGAGAATTGTGGCAGAAAAGCTTGAAGAACAAGCTGGATTCAGGTCAAATAGAGGCTGTCAGGATCAGATCTTCACTTTACGACAAATAGTTGAGAAAGCATGGGAATATAACAAAGATCTGTATTTAAGTTTTCTTGATCTGGAAAAGGCATATGAGGTGCCAAGAGAGAAGCTATTCAATGTTAGTTATATGGTGTCAATGGGGCATTATATCAAGCAATATTTAGTCTTTATTTGAGTTGCAGTCAGCAGTTAGAATTGAAGTACAGGAAGATGGTTTAATGCTAAATCTGGTGTCAGACAGCGATGTACATTATCCCCTCTGTTATTCATTATCTATATGGATCACATTATGAAGGAAAGTGATATAAAACATATCAGAATTGGAGATATTAATGTCAGCTCTTTGCTTTATGCGGATGATGTTATACTTCTAAATAAATCCGCTACAAGTCTGCAAGATTCCCTGACTAAATTGAATAACTGTTGTAATAGATATGGTATGAAGGGCAGCATTAAAAAGGCAAAGACAATGAAAATAGGTAGAATTGTTGATAATGTCAATTGTGTTGTGAACGTGAAACAAGTAAAACCTTTCAGCTACTACTTAGGTACAATTTTTAGTGAAGTAGGTAAATTAATATGGAAATGACAACAGAACCAACAAAACTGGTATGGTAGGGAGTCAATTGAATAAATTTATATGGAATAAGAGAGAAATTAGTCAGAACACTAAATTAGCTGTATACAAGGCAGTGTTCAAAGCAGTTTTAACTTATGGATCTGAGAGCTGGGTCAGAAGTAAAACACTTGACCAAAGACTAGAGACCACAGATATGAGTCCTGAGAAAGATAAGAGGCGTGAACAGATGGTATCAATGGCAATATGATATTAAAAACGAGGATATTAGGAAAGATCTTGACATTGTCAGCATTCAGGAATGCATTAGCAGAGCTAATCTCAGGTGGTATGGTCACTTAAACAGAATGGGCGAGGAAAGATTAGCAAAACAAGTGTTCTCTGCCAGGTTGGCAGCAAAACGACCCAGAGGAAGACCAAGATATTGGTGGATTGATACGGTACAAAGTGCCTTAGATGATAGAAATATAAGATCTGATAATGCTGGAGTCTTAACAAGTAACAGACTGATCTGGAGGAAAATTGTAGATAGGAAATTAATAATGATGTAATTTTTTTCATGTAGTACTATCATATCCTGTACACCCCTTGATGGTACATCTGAGGAATTTGATGATTTATAAATTCCAATGAATGTGCGAGAATGACAACATAAAAAGAACATATAAAGTAGCAAAATAAGTTTTGAGATTAAAAAAAAAAAAAAAAAAAACTACTTCAAAGAAGTATTGAGGATGATACCAAAGTACTCCAACTTACTGGTATTAATTAAACACACATACCCCCCTCCTCCAAAGAATAGAGAGGTAAGTTCACATCAGGAAAAGGAACAGAAAGCCATTCACTCTAACAAAAATAGAACTAATGAGTAGGGAGAGTATGGATGTAAAACCTCTTTGTAACCTAATAAGAGAATAGCACAATACTTGCTTCAACACTATATTTTTAAAATTCAGTTAGAAAATAGATACCTATTACTTCAAAATTTAACAATTCACTCCAAGTCAACTGAATCCCATGGGTGTTTTATAAATTATAAGGAACACTAACATATTACATAAGTAACATTGAAGCACACATCAAATTATACTCTACTTCAATACTATGAATTACTGACATGACTACGATTTTATTATTTACAAGGAATTTATATTTCAAATATACACTAGAGCAGCACTCTGCAAACTTTACATAGCCAAGATGCAGTTTTTTTTCTTCACATATATAATATATATATCTGATATTGGTTAGGAAACAGACCTGGACAAGTACACAGGTATTTTTATATTGTGAGTAAATGCATGTCATTAAATTTAAATAGAGTAGTCATCACACATTTCTGCTCGTTACATTAATTTTTTTCTTTTATCATTTATAGCTTAATTTTCTCTATTGAGAGCTCACACACCACAATTGAATCAATTTTTATATTTTCTGCAGACAGAACAATTTTTCCCCCTAGGCGACTGGTACCAAGCTGTGAATCACATGTTGGAAAACACAACACTATAGCATTATGACATTTTAATGAAATATCTTAAACATCATGTAGTACAAACACATTTTGCTGTTATATTTACAATAAATTTAACAGAATACTGAAAGGTGGATCAAGTGAGTATCAGATCTGGAGGCCACCAGGGGCCCTTAGTTTTTGATACTTGAAAAATAATTAAATTTGCTAGCAAAAAAAGTTTCAATTTTTTACTGCAACTTAAATATATTTCTTTCTTTTTTTTACATAAAATATTTTATTTTGTTGTAATTTTCATCTTTATATATTTTATGCTTGTCATTATACAGAAAAATTTATTGTAATGTTTTAAAATAAAAATATTAAATCACATATTATGTGTTTAATTTTTTTGTTATAGCGAAGTCCTAGTTCTCTGTGTAACATATACATAAAGGGTGTTTCAAAAGAATGTAGACAACTTTGCAGGAGAACAAAGAATAACTCAGAAGACATACAAAAGCTGAGCGAGTGTCATAATGTAGTGAAAAAACACACCGATTTTTGGTCACGTAACTTTATTACTAAAACAACACTAGATAGTGTGATACATCACACCATTTGAAAATGGAAATGATGGTGCAGAGCTAACACATGTATTTTGATTTGAGGAAACAAAGTCTGTAACACAAGTTCAGAGGAATTTCTGCATGCAATACGGCCAAAAACTCTCTAGTAGGTGCACGATCTACACGTGGCATAAGAATTTTGCAGAAACAGGCTGTTTTGTGTGTCATCCAAGGTCAACGGAAGGGCCAGATGCTATTGTGGAAGAAGACAAAAATGTTTCCAAAGAAGTTCTGGAAAGTCAGATGAGCATCTCATCAAATTGGAATCCCATTACACATGACTGTGTAGCATGTTTTACAACAACGTCTACATTTAAGGCTCTACAAAATTATCCTTGTACAGCATTTTAAGAAAGACGATAAGAAGATACACCAGGATTTCTGTACTGAAATGATCAGTAGGATAGAATACTTTTTGGATGAGATAATTTTCAGTGATGAGTGCACTTTTCATGTAAGTGGGCAAGTAAACACAAGTGAAAATCCACATGCCATCATAGAACATGTTTGCAGCACCCCCAAAGGCAAATGTTTTGTGTCATAAGCGAGGACAAAGTGTATGGACCCTTCTTTTTTTTCAGAGTCCATCTTTACTGGTGGTGTGTATCTGGACATGCTACAACAGTACCTAATACCACAGTTAGATAACGATGACCATGATGGACGCTTACATTTCTAGCAAGGTGAAGCACCTCCTCATTGCCTGACAGATGAAAGGTCATAGCTCGACACCTGTTTTCCAGTTAGATGGATTGGTAGAGGGGTGCCTGTAGCATGGTCACCACATTCCCCTAACCTTTTTCTTGTGGGCTTTGTGAAAGATTGAGCGTTTATACCACCACTACCAGCCAATTTGGATGAGCTGCATTCCAGAATTACTGCCACAGTTGCAGAAGTAGTGCCAGATATACTCTGTTGCATGTCGCAGGAAATTGATTACAGATGGGACGTCTACAGAATTACTGAAGGCAGTCATATCGTACTTTAACTGTCTGTGTTGAAACTTCAAGTGTTGCATTACATTTGTACAGTAATAAAAATTGCTCACCTATCACTATGTACCTTCTATTGTCATTGAATGTATACTCCCTTTTGAAACACCCTGTATATAAACACTTTTTTAGGGGCCCCATAAATTTTACCATTATGGGGCTCCCAGCCAGCTTAATCTGCTCCTGCAAATACTAAAACTTTTTTAAAAAATTTAACCCAATTGCCATTTAGGTTAAATTCCATGTTTATTTTTAACTTATATTTTACCACCAGGCCTCTTAGTTAATGTTGAAGAATAATGCTAATTGTTTTTACTAATGGTAACTGCTGTTACCATTAGTAAAAACATTAGTCATGTACATATTATATATACATTAGTTACCATTAGTCATGTACATATATATATATATATATATATAAAAAATCAGTTTCTATAAATATTTTAAAAAAATAATAATAAATTTTTTATTCTCAAGGATAATCTTAAAAACAATAAAATCCAGTATTTCAACATGGGTCATGCACATTGATCTATGCAATGATTTGCATGGCGTATTATGACATTTTCTTCAAATGCGTCCCCACAAATTGGGCACTGCATTAAACTTTTACAGATTTGGCTAGATGAACTGATTTCTTCACAGTCAAATGTACTGGGATTAGAGGAAGCTGAAATGATTTCAAGTTCAGGATCGTTACATGTTGAAGCATGTTTTTCTATAATATCACTGGGAAATGATCCTAAAACAAAACATTACAAATTATATCCCAATAAACATATCAAATAACTGCTTTATTGTAACAAAAATATAGCAAATACTGATAATTGAAAGTAAACTATTTAAAAACAATTATGGTTATAGGTGCTTATTTTAACTTATTTTTTACAATTAATACAATAATACCCAAGTAAAATGTCAACATACTGATGACAGTTAAATCACTGACTACAAAAAAAATTATCAGTGCAGAAATTAAGTGATATTACTAACCAGAATACAGGAACTGCATAGGAAATATGAGTGACCCAAGTAGTCAACAACACATCTCCACAAAAACTTTCACATTCCCTTCATAAATATACATAATTCCAACATCAATAGTGTTCATATTCATTAACAGTATTCACTTTCATATCCAGTGCAAAAACCCTACCTACTTTTCCTGGGAGAAACCTAAATTTCAGCCCCTTCAAGCACTCATCTCAGGTTTCTGAACTACACATTTGATTCCTTTTGACAGACAATGGCATACAACATTAATTGCCTAACTATGACTCTCTTTGGCTGAAAATCAATTTGCTTGAAGTCAGTTCAAATTCATCTGCTAAGTTTCTATTGTTCACTCAATGCCAACCATTCTGAACTCTGACCTCTTCTCTTTGAATGCTGAATTTCTCCAGTACTGCTTCCCTAACAGCAAAATTATCTTCTTGGTGATTTGAATGTCCACAACACCAACTCGTTTTCCTTCTTCAATTGCACAAACAAAGCAGATAGAGTTGCTGAGACACCTGCCATCACCAAGGACAGAATACCAGTAAGTAAGCAGGTCTGGGGAAACCTGCTTACTTCCCTAAAACCCTGGATCTCTTCCTTACTAGTGATCATTTCAAGTACATTGTGAATGCCATATGTTTTTCTAAGAAATTCAAATCACAATCTAGTGCATATCTCCTTTCTTGTGGAACAAGGCTCATACAGCCATTCTTAATCAAGAGTAGTTTGGTATTATAACAATGTCAAATGGACATTCATGACTTCTATACCTCATTCCCTTGGACTATTTTCTTTCCCCTTCCAATCCAAACATATGTAATTAACATACTGAAGGTATCCAACACTAAGAAATGACTAGTAGGATGGATTCTGCTGCTATCAATGAACAGGGAACCTGCTTACATGTCAACCATCTCAGTTAATACCATGGGAAAGTTTAGCAAATCTCAAGTGGTTGCACTTGAACATATCTAAGGACTATGACTTGGTCTGGCACAAAGGCCTATTAATAAACTCCCATCATGTGGTCTCTCTCTCTCTATGACGTCTGCAACTGGGTTGCCAGCTTTCTGACTAGATGCGTGCTACATGTGGATGGAGGATGGTTCGTTATCCTCTAGCTACGCAACTAATGCTGGGGTTCCACAAGGCACTGTTCTCACCCCTGATTTCCAAAACATTCTGCAGTGGCTTAGAGATCAGAATAACCTTGCCAATTTCAATACTAACAAAACAGTTCTGCCCTATGTCCTATAAAAAATAATCCTTTTCTTCTAGTATTACCTTAGACAACACTCAAATCTCCACTCTCTCTCTCTCCTTAGCATTACTGCAACATGAAGCCTCTCCTGATATAAACACATTACACCATTGCTTCCTTAGCATCCAAAAGAAAACTAGGATTTCTCATTTGTTCAAGGTGTTAGATGTTATTGAACAGCTATTAACTTTCCACAAACTGCAAATCCACCCAGCTATTCAATATTTCTCTCACATTAGGAGTGATGCCACTAAGAGCTCCCTAAAAATATTTGACAATGGAGAAGAAGGCAATTAGGTTGACCAACAATGCCTCTTATCAATTCATTCGACCCACTTTCACACAAGCATCTGATTTCTGCGGCGTGCATCTTCTATAAATATTTCCATGGCAATTGTTCATACAAACTAACATCAATAATTCTTCTACTCTACTAAATCCATTGAAACGCACACAGCTGCCACCCAACACTCATTCACAGTTCAATTCCAAACTTTTGAAATAACTTTCACTTTCTGCTCTTTGATTCCTTCTGCTGCACAGTTTTCCCTCTTACATATGTCCTAAGGAATATAATGCACAAGTCTTCAAATTAAACATGAAGAGGTTCCTCCTTTCTCAACTCTATATACACAGCTATGGCACTATCATATAGGTTGACTAACCAACCTCTTGTGGATGGGTTCAACATTAAAAATAATCATAATTTTAGTTGCTGTAAGGCAAAACAATTTCTGTACATCTTTGGAAAATACCAAGAACTGAATGTCAGCAGATTGTGTTCAATGGTTAGTCAAAGCTAATACTGCATTGCCAGCTATCAATGCTGGAAGTTCTTTAATTCATAGGGGGAAGTAAATTAAAAACCATTTGTGTTCCATTGGGTGGGAGAGTAATGATCCTAACAGACCTTCTAAAGCTTGGTGTGAGATAAGTTCAAGAGTGGAGAAGTTCAACTTTTTTTTTTCCCTAAATTCACTATTGCAAACCTTGCACCATAAACTATTGCTTTGGTACTTAGGGATTCATTATGGCAAGTGCCTACTATATAATGATTATTGCATATATGAGATACTCATCATCATCAAATTCCTGACATTTATCCTCAAGGGGTGTACAGGATATGATGTACTAAATGAAAAATTTACATCATTACTAACTTCCTGTCACAATTTTCCTCCAAATCAATCTATCACCTGTCAAGGCTCCAACGTCGTCAGATCTTATATTTCTATCTTCTAAGACACTTTTTACCATATCAATCAACCTATATCTTGGTCTTCCTCTGGGTCATTTTGCTGCCAACCTGGCACAGAACACTTGTTTGGCTAATCTTTCTTCTCCCATTCTGTTTAAGTGACTATACCATCTAAGATTAGCTCTGCTAACATATTCCTGGATGCTAACAATGTCAAGTTCTTTCCTAATATCCGCGTTTTTAATATGATATTGCAATTGATGCCATCAGTTCGTGCCCCTAATTTTTCTCAGGATTCTCATATCTGCAGTCTCTAGTCTTTGGTCAAGTGTTTTACTTCTAATCCAGCTCTCAGATCCGTTAGTTTAAACTGGTTTGAACGATGCTTTGTATACAGCTAATTTCATGTTTTGACTAATTTCTCTTATTCCATATAAATTTATTGAGTTGACTTCCTACCATACCAGCTTTGTTGATCCCATTGTCTATTCCCATATTTAATTTACCATCTTCACTAAAAATCGTGCCTAAGTAACTGAAACGTTTTACTTGTTCTATAGGTTCTCCATTCACAATGCATGATATTTTCAATACTTCTATTTTCATCGTCTTTTCTTGTTATTGCTGATTTTTATACCAAATTTATCATAGCATTTATTCAATTTGGTCAGGGATTCCTGCAAACTTGTCTTGGATTTATTTAAAAGTATAACATCACCATAAAATAGAGAGCTGAGATCAATATCTCCAAATTTGATATCTGGTTTAATACCACTTTCCTTCATAATGCGATCCACATAGATGATGAATAACAGTGGAGACAATGTAAACCCTTGTCACACACCTGACTTAAAATCAAACTATCTTATTGTACTTCCTTCAAATCTAACTGCTGATCAACTCAAATAGACTGTACTGCTTAATATAGTGCACCATTTACACCATATAACTGGAGAATTTTGAACAGTTTCCCTCTTGGCACCTTGTCATATGCCTTTTCCAGAACTACAAAACTTAAATAGAGTTTCTTGTTATATTCTCATGAATACTCAATTATTTGTCTTAAAGTGAAAATTTAATTATGGCCTCAACCCAGCTTATTCTTCTCCACCGCAATGTTTCTTAGCTGTTTCTCAAGTACACTTGGATAAATTTTACCAGGAACACTCAGTAGAGAAATTCCTCTGTAATTCTAACATTCAGTTTTTTTTTTTATGGATGGGTACTATATGAGCACTCTACTCCAGTCATCTGGAATTCAACTTCTTACCAGGCTTCTGAATTATGCAAACTTTTATACCTCCATATTTTAGCATTTCTGGTCAAATATCATCTACTCCAGCTGCCTTTCCACATTTCAGGTTTGTGACAGATTTTCTACTTCAAGTATGGATATGTGTTACTGACTACATTCCTGTTGAGTATATTTTACCACCCTGCTGATCCTGCTTGTTCTATTCAACAGTCTTTCAAAATAAATGTTCAAGACTATCTTTATTGTCAGTTTTCATGTCTTTTTTATCATCTCTAATTCCTTTTACAGCTCTTTCTTCCATTTCTGAGCTTTTTCAATAGTCTCCAGAATATTTTACCACCTTCCTGATATTTATTTTCTATGTTCTTACCAAAAATTTCCCATGGCTTATATTTAGCTAATTTTACACAATGCTTTGCTTTCTTACATTTTTCTCTGTATTCCCTAAGATCACAAGCTGACTTACCTGCCAGGAATTTTCGATATGCTTTCTTCTTTTACTTCACTGCCTCTTCAACTTCCTGAGTTCACCATGAGGTTGTGATTTTTCTATCCTTGCAGATTACCTCACCACATGCCTCTCTGACTGAATGAATCAATCAATGTTTTCTTCAGGATTTGCCAATGAATCTCCAAGGTTTGGTCGTTATTTTCAAACTTTTTCAGTTTTTCATGAATATGTTTGCGTATTTGAGTCTACAGTTCACATCTGATAGCTCTTCAACTTTGATTTGTTTCAAAAACTTCTTACGCACTCTTTTCAATATGAAGTTCAATTTTATCCTGCTCAACACTAAATGGTGATCACTACCTATTTCAAAAGCTTCGTATATTCGTGTCCTGAACCAGTAAGAAAATATCACTGTCAACAATAACCTAGTCAATAAAACATTCCATATTCCTTGCTTTTTCTTGCCATGTGAATTTGTGCACATTTTTATGTTGGAACACTCTGTCACTAATAACCAGTCTACGTCCTAAGCAGAAATCTAGCAGGTATCTACCATTATTATTAGCGTTGCTCTGTTCTCTAAATTTTCCCAAAATATTCTTACATGTATGGTAATCATTTCCTACTATGTTGTTTAAATCTCCAACAATGACCAACTTTTCCTTTTTTTGTTGTGTCAGCTGCTTTCTTTATTGTCTCAAAAAATTCCTCCACTTCTTCTTTATTAGAACCTTCTGTTGGACATAAGCACAAATCAGTTCCATTATCCAGAGTTTCCCATTCAGATATTAGCTCACATCACTCTATTTGATATTTCCTTGTCATTCAATAAGATTATCCTCATATTTAATGTTTAGTATTATTGCTATTCCTTCTTTTCTCTGAGTGTTATTTCCTGAATATAATATCTTGTATTTGTTCTTAGAAAGATCTCACATGTTTTTGTCTTCTTTGTTTTGGTAACACATTATGTCGATCTGGTATTTATCATCATCATTATCAAATTCCTGCCATTTACCCTCAAGGGGTGTACAGGATATGATAGTACTACATGAAAAATTTACATCATTACTAACTTCCTATCTACAATTTTCCTCCAAATCAGTCTGTTATTGTCAAGACTTCAACATTATCAGATCATATATTTCTATCGTCTAAGGCAGCGTTTCTCAACCTTTCCAAGCCCAAGGACCAGTAAAATGCCTAAAACAATTCTACGGACCACTAAGTTATTTAATTTTTTTTTAAATATATGTGGGGATTTCCAACATGTTACATATTGTTACATATTACATTTACATATAATATTTTCATATTAAATATACATAAACATTTACATATTTACACACAATATTTGCATATACATTTACATAATCATATGGAAACATAATTAAGTTGGAAGTAAACGATTAAAACTGTATCATCACTGAACAATATTTTTTTTTTTATTAAACAAATAAAAGGAATCAGTTTCTGATTTGCTGTGGGCAAACGAATGGGTATGTCAGCACCCTCCCATGGACATATCTAAAATCCCCATTCATCTGCCTACAGTAACTTTTATATGTTAACCCCAATCATCTACTCACACTCATTAAGCTCACCCACAACAACATTTTTAGCGGCGATGGTACCATGGGCAAATGAATTGGGAATATCAGCGCCGTCCTGCTGAAATCTTCATTCATCTGCCCACAACGATGTTTATCCTTAATCCCCATTTATCTACCCACAGCAACTTTTATATTTTATATATCATCTCCATTGATATGCCCATACTCATGAAACTAGCCACAGAACAACTTTTATCTTCACACACACTCTGATTCGACTTGCGACATGTAAACTATTCCATTCGCTAAGTGCGTTATGAGACGAGGGAAAAATGTTCTTATCTCACTCCAATCATCATAATACTGAATACGAACTTGACATCCATTTGATTCCATCATGGATGAATGACATCCCTTGTCCTATCCAAACCATCTCCTGCATATACCCAAAAATTTCACTCAGAACATCCCAAACCATTAATGTCCCCCATCCACACACACACACACACACTTCCGGCCGATACGAATCGCCTTATTTCCCTGACAAGCAAAAATATTTAAAACATCCTATTATGTGAGGTCATTCCCGACCATACACGTGGTCGGGTGCATTTTTCCGCCAGTGACTGTATGCCGTATATACCATACGCATGTGATTTGTACTAATCGTGTTATGATGGTGGTTTTAATTATATCCGTCCTGTTTTATCCAGAGGCACAACAGTGATCATCATAAATCTGGCATTCATTAATCCTGTGGTAGTTTTATTTATATCCGTACTGTGTGCTGCTTGTATTCATTATGTTGTGATGTGTGTTTCTGTACAATCCATGACCGTACTGATGTTGTTGTCACCGACATGCGAACTTCTGTACAATCCATGACCGTACTGATGTTGTTGTCACCGACATGCGAACGGATTCAGTGTGCTCAGCTGCATATTCTCGCAAGCGACCGTACAAGATACGGAACTCCACTAAACTGGACATTATCCTCCTCGCCAGCAGAGCTGAGCCTCACTGTGACGTCACTTTGAGTAAGTGTCGTTTCATCCTCGATTTTGTCTGATTTTGGAAATGAATTAATTCCAAAACGAGTAAGGAGAATAATCCGAAACTCTAGTCCAAATAAATAATACTATATAATTATATTACTACTTACTTTTAATGAGATGGTTTAGCTTCTCGGCCTTTGCAGAGTTGCTGGATATCTGGCTCAATATTGGTCAACTTCAATAGAAGATCAGCACACACACTAAGACGATTTCTATATTTTGTTTTTATTTGAAGGAGCAATGAAAATCCTTTCTCACAAAAATAGGTTGTAGAAAACTGCATGACGATTTTTAGTGCTTCTTCAGATAATTCGGGAAATTCACTTCTCACTGAAGGTGAGATTCAGAATCGAGCCAAAGCAAGATCACGGAATTGCATTTTAAGCCTACTGTCACTTGACAACTCAATTAACTTTTCTTTTTTTGATAACAAAGGTAGTTCCCATGACTATAAGCCTGAAATAGATCTCAAACCCACAGAAATTTCTTATAAAGTTATTTGGAAAATATGTTTCAGAGTTTTGAGGTGGTCACAAATCCTTTCCAGAAACTCAGAATCAACAAAAAGATCATTTTCCAATAAAAAGGATTCCAACGTTCGACAATGTGTAAATTATCTGTCTTTTACATAACTAATATACACCACCAGATTTTTTTTTTTTTTTTTTCGAATGCCTTTGTTTTGTCGTAGGCATCAGTAACAGTTAAAGAATTTCCCTGAAGGGAGAGATTTAGTTCATTTAATTCCGAAAAAAATGTCTGAAAGATAGGATACTGTTGATAATCATGCTTCATCAAAAAGGAGCGATGCAAAATTAGAATTACATTCATTTACAAACAATAAAACTTCATGCTTTAATTGAAATAATCTTGTTAGTACTTTGCCCCTGGAAATCCAGCGAATTTCAGAATGAAGCAAAAGTTGTAAACTCGTATATTTGCTGTCCATTTCATCAGAGAATACTGAAAATAACTTATTTATCGGTTGAGCCTTAATAAAATGAACTAGCTTTACAGCGTTGTATAGCAAAGTCCTTTGCCTATGTATGAAACAATATACCCGATTCATATCTGGAGCCACTTCCTTAACCACAGAAACAACCCCAACTATGCCTGCTGTGAGGGGTCGAGCTCCATCCGAACAAAAGCCCATACATTTTCCCCACTGGATCCCTTTGTGTATTATATAATTATTGAGAGTGTGAAATATTTCTTCTCCAGTTGTTTGGAATGACAAAGTTCTACAAAGCAGAATATCATCATAAATGTTGTTATCATGTGCATATCTTACGTAGCATATTAACTGCACATCATTTGTAACATCAGCTGTCTCGTCTATTTGTGTTTATTAATGGCTCTTCTTAACTCTTTTGATTAACTGAGATTCTACGTCATTTGCCATATCATTAATTTTGCGACCAACAGTGTCATTTGAAAGAAGAATCAAATCAACATCTTTTAGTAACTTGTTGCCAAGCATAGTTTTTACTACATAAACATAGCTTTTCCAACAGTGTTTATTGCTGGAAGTAATAAATTTTCCCTGTTTTCGCTGTGTGCAAACTTAAGAGATAGATGCTTCCAGTGCCTTGCTATTAATCGAACCCATGGTCAAAATGACATATTTCTCATGATTTAATGTCGCTAAGCGTCGGCGAAATTATTTTTTCCCCCTTCAATTTGCTTATTTTTCACATCACAATGTTTACTTTCTAAATGCCAGAGTTTAGCAAGTTTCATGCACTCGTTCGACAACACTTCATAACACAAAATACATTGAGGTTTCTGTTCACTTTCATATCCACACCAAGTTAACCTGAATTCCAAATATGAACTGTTATATTTCCTACTGTATTTCTATTTTTATAGTATTAGATTTACTCACTGGTACAACACGTGTATCACAATTAGGGTTAGCCTAACCTGTTTCATTTGCTCTTCTTTCCAACGTGCTAGTTCTAAGCCACTTTTCCATTATTAAAAAACGTTTCCGAAAAATATATAAATACTGAGGATGACTCATGACACACTTTGTCCAAGTATCATTTAACACTTCTGAAGGTATACTGAACCTTGGTTGAAGGAGGAAAACCTTCGGTAATAAAAATCAATAAACAACAAGCAATTGGTTCAAATGTGGATAACATATGTTCACTTCAAATCTGACAAAACAGCAAGCTTTGAACATTCTGATGCTATTTGTTGTTTGTTTAAAGTCTCAATTTAATTTCAATAATTTTTACTTCCTTATTCAATTTGTTTGGATAATTAAAAATATATGTTTATTTAATTAATTTAAGTCTGCCTGTGGACCACCTGTCCCATCGTCATGGACCACAGGTTGAGAAACACTGGTCTAAGAGCACTTTTTACCATATCAATCCACTTATAGCTTGGTCTTCCTCTGGGTCATTTTCCTGGCAAACTGGCAGAGAATACTTGATTTGCTAATCTTTCTTTGCCCATTCTGTTTAAGTGACCATACCACCTGAAATTAGCTCTGCTAACACATTCCTGGATGCTGACAATGTCAAGTTCTTTCCTAATATCCTCATTTTTAATATGATATTGCCATTGATCACATCTGTTCGTGCCCCTAATCTTTCTCAGGACTCTCATATCTGCAGTCTCTAGTCTTTGGTCAAGTGTTTTACTTCTGACCCAGCTCTCAGATCCGTAAGTTAAAATTAGTTTAAACACTGTCTTGTATACAGCTAATTTAGTGTTCCGACTAATTCCTCTCTTATTTCATATGAATTTATTCAATTGACTTCCTACCATTTGTTGATTCTGTTGTCTATTTCCTTATTTAATTTCCTATCTTTACTAAAAACTGTGCCGAAGTAGATGAAATGTTTTACTTATTCACAGGTTCATCATTCACAATGCAGTTGACATTCTCAGTAATTCTACTTATTTTCATTGTCTTTATCTTGTTATTGCTGACCTTCATACCATATCTATCACAACAGTTATTCAATTTATTCAGGAAATCCTGCAGACCTGTAGCAGATTTATTTACAAGTATAACATTGTCCGCATAAAGCAAAGAGCGGACATTAAAATCTCTAATACCACTTTCCTTCATAATGTGATCAATAGAGATAATGAATAACAGAGGGGATAATGTACATCCTGGTCTGACACCAGAGTTAACATTAAACCTTCTTCCTGTACTTCCTTCTATTCTAACTGCTGACTTACAACTCAAATAAACACTAAGTAGTGCTTGATATAATGCTTCATTGATACCATATAACTGTAGCGTATTGAATAGCTTCTCTCTTGGCACCTTGTCGTATGCCTTTTCCAGATCGACAAAACTTAAATACAGATCTTTGTTATGTTTTCCCATGATTTCTCCACTATTTGTCGTAAAGTAAAGATCTGATCTTGACAGACCCTATTTGGCCTGAATCCAGCTTGTTCTTCACCAAATTTTTCTTCCACAATTCATCTGAACCGTTTCTCAGGTATAGTTGCATAAATCTTACCAGGAACACCCAGAAGGCAAATACCTCTTTAATTCTCACATTCAGTTTTATTTCCCTTTTTATATATATCAGTACTATGAAAGGTCGAATATCATTTATTCCTGCTGCTTTTCCGCATTTCCAGCTTTTGATCACTTTTTTAATTCAAGTATGGATATGTATTTCTGACTGCATGCCTTTTCAGTGTTTTTTTTCTACTGTGCTGTCACTGATTGTTTCATTTAGCAATTTTTTGAAGTAATTACTCCATACTTCAAGGATATCTTTTTCTCCAGTTTTCATGTCACCTTTATCATCTCTAATTCCTATTACAACACTGTTTCCTCCATTTCTGAACTTCTTCAACAACCTCCAGAATATTTTCCACCTTCTTGATATTTATTTTCTATGTTCTTACCAAAGTCTTCCCATGACTTAATGAAATAAAGAGCCAAAAGGCTTCACTTCGGCGATGTAAAAATTATTTAAATTAAGGGAATATTTAATCCCACATTATTTCAAAGCCGAATAACAAACTCTAAGATGGAAATCAAAGAGTTTTATGCAGAATATAGAAAGCTATAAAAGTTCGGCAAGTCCAAGCTTAAGCAAATATCTGGGTAGTACAATACCAGGCAACTCATAGTAAAGGTGGATAAAACTAGGATCACTATTCTTAGTATTAACCCTAATGTAAAACTCATCCCCTAGGAGATGTATGTTGTTTTACATTAAGGGAGATAGGTCACTACCCGAAACAGTTTCAACCTTTATTGAGATCTCATCAGTGAGTAGGTAGACCAATAAATACCAAGATTGTAGTGATAATAACTTTAATACTTTACAGTATGAATTGTTAAACAGGTGCACAAATAAATTAATGAAATAAAGAGCCAAAAGGCTTCACTTCGGTGATGTAAAAATTATTTAAATTAAGGGAATATTTAATCCCACATTAGAGTTTCTTATTCGGTTTTGAAATAACGTGGGATTAAATATCCCCTTAATTTAAATAAGTCTTCCCATGACTTTTGTTTAGCTAATTTTATACAGTGTTTAGCTTTCTTACATTTGTCTCTGCATTCTCTAAAAGCAAAAGCTGACTTATTTGCCAGGAACTTTTGATATGTTTTTTTCTTTTCCTTCACTGCCTCTTTAACTTCCTGTGTCCACCATTGAGTTCTGATTTTTCTATCCATTGAGTTCTGATTTTTCTAACCTCACCACATGCCTCTCTGGCTGAATCAATCAAGGTTTTCTTCAAGGTTTGCCACTGAATCTCCAAGGTTTGGTTCCTGTTCTCAAACTCCTTCATTTTTTCTTCAATAATCTTTGTGTGTTTTAGTCTACAGTTCACATCTGAGAGCTGCTCAACTTTTATTTGCTTTAAAAGTTTCTTATATGTTCTTCTTTTCAATATGAAATTCAATTTTATCCTGCTCAAGACTAAACAGTGATCACTTCCAGTTTCAAATCCTCTGTACACTCTGGTGTCCTGCACTAGTGAGAAAACATCACTATCAACAATAACATAGTCAATGAGACTTTTCTTATTCCTTGCCTCTTCTTTCCACGTGAATTTGTGCACATTTTTATGTTGGAACATGGTGTTAGTAATAACCAGTCCATGTCCTGAGCAGAAATCCAACAGATATTTGCCATTATTATTAGCTTTGCTCTTTTCTCCAAATTTTCCCAAAATATTTTTGTATGTCTCACAATCATTTCCTACTCTGCTATTTAGATCCCCAACAAGGACCGACTTTTCCTTTTTCATTGTATCGGTTGCTTTCTCTAAAGCCTCAAAAAATTCCTCCACTTCTACCATAGTAGAACTTTCAGTGGAACCATAGGCACAAATAAGTCTCATTGTCCAGTTCCCCATTCTGATATTAGCCCACATCACTCTACTTGAGACTGCCTCCCATTCAAGAAGATTAGTCTCGTATTTTGCGTTGAATACTATGGCTACTCCTTCTTTTCCTTGATTGTCATTTCCTGAATATAACATTTTGTATTTATTGCTCAGAAAGATCTCACCAGTTTTTGTCTTTTTTGTTTCAGTCACCCCTATTATGTCGATCTTGTATTTATCTAATTCCTCAGCTAGCTCCATTTCTTTGCCATTCAGGCTTCTTATGTTGATAGTACCGATCTTTAACTCTGGTGATGTTGAGTTGGGATGTGCTTTCAGATTTGTTCCAGTAGCTGACTTTCCGCTGTTTGCCCTGGTTCCCTGGCGAAAATAACAGGGGCCCTTGTTTAACCAGACAACGCCCCAGCCAGAATGAAATTCTGTCATATTGTACCTTCATTTTGTAGTTTGTTTAAGCCAATAAGAATATAATTTGGTCGGCTAAATCTCAAACTGCCAGCCCATCCTTATTGGTTCAGTATCCAGGTAGATACCCAACAGGGTGTACCATGAGAAGGTGAGGAATGGACATTAGGTTAGAAGCCCTGGTCAGTTCTCTGCATTCCTTTAAAGGCTATGTGGAGGTCTCCTCTGAGTTATGCTGCTTTGACCCTTAAGCACCCCCAATCTGGTACTTATCCAATTCTTGTGCTAATTGCATTTCTTTTCCATTGATGATTCTTATGTTGATGATGCCAGTCTTTATCTCTGCTGATGTTGAGTTGGAGTTTGTTCCAGTAGTTGACTTTTTGCTGTTCGCCTTGGTTCCCTGATGAAAACAATGGGAGCTTTTTTTTTTAATAGGGGCATGGGTAGTAAACATAATACTATTTTTTAAATAACAGTTTTACACATATAAAGGGAAACTAGAATTTATTAAATATTTAATTAATTTATTAAATAAATTGAGTAATTTAATAAATATATTCAATGAAATATATAGAACATGGCCTATATATTTTACTCAATATATTATGAGCATCATTCAGAGAGAGAACAGAATTATTGGCTACGACATTTAATATATGAATACAAGAACAAGTCATACAGCATGTGCATACTTCCACGTGTCTTGGTCGCAGCTCTACGATTAGGAGGAAACACTATTAAAGTTTCAGGGGTACAGGTATACTTATGTAATTAAAAAGTTATAAATAATTGCAATTACTTCCCAAAACTTTGAGACAGGCCACAATGTCTGGCGTCAATGGCATCGACACTAGACACAGAGTTCACTAGAATCAAACAGAGAGCAGAGATCTTTTTGCACTACAACACGTTTAAATTTGATTATCTATTTCATAAATCATGTGAAGCCCTACACCACCAGCTTAATCAAACACACACTGTGTGCCTATCTTTAAGTTTTTGAAAGTAACTGCAATTAACTGCTTATAACCTTTTAATTACATAACTATACCCATTTCCCTGGAACTTTAATAGTGTTTCCTCCCTATTCACAGAACTGCAACTGAAATACAAAGTATACACATGCTGTATGATTAATTTTTTGTCTTCATATTTAATGTTGCAGCCAATTCTTCTGCTTTCTCCCTGAATGATGCTCATGATATATCAAGTGAAACATATTAATAGTATTTCATAAATTCTAGTTTCCTTTACATTTATGAAACTGTTATTCAAAAAATAGTATTATTTCAATAAGACCTTTCATTTCATTGTGATATGCTGCTTAATCTGAGTCTTGGGTCTCGTTTAGTCCTGAAGGTGTGGAAAGAGGGGAAAATAGTTCCATTGCATAAAGGAGGATCCAAGACTACTGATGCCAATTACCGACCAATCAGCATATCAGGAATCGTTGTCAAGGTCTTGGAGAAAGTAATCAAGGGAAAAATACAGGAATGGATTGATGAACATGAGATACTGTATGGGGGGGACAGCATGGCTTTGTGAAGGGTAGATCATGCCTCAGTAACTTGCTCAAGTTTTATAACACAGTGACGGCTGAACTGGATAATGGTAATGGGTTTACAGTGATACTGCTTGACCTGGCTAAGGCATTTGACAGGATACCACATGGAATTCTAATCCGTAAAACTACAATATATGGGAATGGATATAGGGTTTGGTGAGATGGATAAGTGGGTGGTTGACGGAGAGATATCAGAGAGTAGTTTATTCAGGAGTAGAGTCCAAAACACGGCCTGTGACTAGTGGTGTGCCACTGGGTTCTGTTCTTGGACCACTGCTGTTTAATTTGTTCATTAACGATATAGGGAAGGATCTAAGAGGAACAGTTCATTTGTTCGCTGATGATGCAAAGTTGGGTAGGGCAATAGTGAATGCAAAAGATGTCAAAATCTTGCAGGACGACTTGGATAGATTGGAGTTCTGGGCTAAGGAGAATGGATGTCAATTTAATGTGACAAAATGTAAGCTTATGGATTTTGGGATGAAAAGATTAGCAGCAGTATACCACATTGGTGGAACTGTACTCCTGGAGATTGATGAGGCAAGGGACTAGGGAGTGTTGGTGGAAAGGGAAATGAAGTTTAGGGGAGCACATTGCAAAAGTGGTTAAATCAACTCATCAACTCACTTGGTTGTTGAAAAATACTTTGACGAGCAGAGATAAGTAAGTTATTGTACTTCTGTACCGAGCCTTGATAAGATCTCATCTCGACTACTGTGCCCAGATTTGGTCACCTAGGTTTCTTCTTGATGGGGGAGGATATGGAGAGGATCCAGAGGCGAGTGACCAAGATGACAGCAGGTCTATGGAATGAACCATATTAGAATATGGTTGAAGATTTGTGGGTTGCAGAAATTAGTTGATAGGTGGAAAAGGGGAAATATGATTGAGACATTCAAATTGGTAAAGGGTTTCTATAGGATTAATTCAAAGGATATTTTTGAGATCAGGACTGGTGGTGGGAGAACTAGGGGACACCTATGGAAGCTGGGCAAGAGTGTGGTTAGCAAGTGTTAGAGCTGGGTTCTTTACTTTTAGAGTGGTAAATGAGTGGAATAAGCTGCCAGAGTCTGTTGTGGGTGCTATGACGGTGAGTTCAAGGCAAGGTATGATAGATACTGTGAGAATGTCGTAGAGTTGTGTGGACATGATGTTTAGGGCCTCCCTCGATGAGTCTAAGGACTCTCTGGAGTTGCCCGTAATAATAATATTCACTTTTAGCCTGCTCATAAAAGGTGATGATCACTTTTTATTTTATATCATACACTGTGTGCACTTTAGTATCAAGATGCCACCATCAACAAATACAATCAAAAATAAATTTGTCTTGTACAGTCAACTCTCACTATAGCAAACACCTTCATAACAAACTAGCAAAAAAGTCCCCCAGCATAGCCTCCACATTGGTCAATGCCTACCTCCTAAAGAAAATTCACAATGGCTAATTATTCATGAATATTAACTATTTCTGTGGTCTGTCCTGTTTGTGATAGTGAAAAGTGACTATTAGCTCTCAAATTTTTTCAGAACATGTCCATAGGTGTTATTTACTTTCTAGCCATTTCTAGTTGTTTAGGTTATAATAAAAACCATTGTCATTATTTTTCAGTTGACTCAAAGATTTTACTTCTTTTTTACTCTCATCTTTAACAGAATCTTACATACAAATAAGTCACATTTAATTCTCACACTGTGTAGTAATGTAAACAAATTTGAAATTTGGCTTACATCACTATTGAAACTGACTCAATCTCCCCATTTAGCATTAAATACCATTCTGCTTTTCTCCAAGTCCTCTTGTTTGAAATCATAATCATTTAAAAGGAATTTCACCTGTTTTGATCATCTCTGCATCAAAAATACCAATTTGTCTACACAACATTCCTGTAGTTTCTATATTAGTTCTGCTTACATCCATTGACTCTCACTATAGTTAACACCATTATAACAAACTTTCTCGCCATCATAAAACTACAAAAAAGTCTCGCGCAAAGTCCCATTGGCAGGAAAGATGTTATTCAAAAAATGCATTATAGCAACTATTAATTTTAACAAACTATTTCTATGTTCCCTACTTTAATGAGTCAACTGTAGTATTTTTGATTATGCTGTATTAGTCAAATGTAAGTGTGAGTTTAAACCAATATGGAATATAAGTTAGTCAGCTCAAGTGCACATTACAAACCCATTCTAATTCATTCAATATTCAAGTTAATACTTGTAATTTGCATTGCTCAAAAAAGTAAGACTTGGCAATTGGATTCAAAGGGCCATTGGTTCTCTCTACACAGTTAGCATTGAAATTTGTGAACAAACGTAGTGGTGATGCTTTCAAATTGTTCCAAGCAAAGTGTATGGGTTTGCTCAGTTTGATATTTTGAGTTTATTTTTAATGCACAATTTAAGCTTAAATGTAAATAAGTCCGAGCAGAAGTGAGAACTCTCGTTGAAAGACGGTCAAGAAGAGTCGATTCATGTTGAAGGGGAAAAAGAAATAAGGTGATGTACGAATTGGTCACCAACACACGAAATCATGTGTTTTATATGTAAAATTTTCCAACTGTTATACAAGCAAAATAGTTATCACTTTAAAAACTACAATAATCAATAAAAGAGAAGTTAATTTTCTGATGTGTAATAATAAACACATCCCACAATATGAATTGATTACCCTATTATCAGAATGGATTCTCCTTCTTTTGACATGTGCAGAAGTGTCTCATATCTGTGGGCATACTATAACAATATTTAAATATTTTCAAGGAATATTTAGACGTTTTTATTCCTTGTAGACCATGAAAATAGTTGCATTTAGCTTATGAGCCAAATGTAGTCATATCTTGATACTAACATGCTATTTTAATTAATACTTCTCAATCAAAAATAACTACAAAAAGCTTACCTCCACATATAGGGCATTCAACTACATTGTAAAAGGAAGAGCTAGTACAAGGCCTCATATAATCAGGATCTGAAGATGTCTTTGAATTTTTGGAATCAAAATTTGAGTTACTTTCTGATAATATATGAGAACTATCCTGGAAACTTGTGCTTGGTCTTGCATCATCATCATATGCAGTTGAAGTGCAAACCTTTCTGCAGAAACTAGTACTTGGTTTTATGTAATCAGAAGAGTTAGCTCCTGACAAACACACGTCTGAGTCTTTTTGCTTAGATGTTAATGAAGTTATAGAATTCTCTTCTAGATGAGATGATGATTCTTCATAAAACATATCTCTGCTGTTTGTAGAAGAATGTGACAAAAATGACGGAGATAAACTATGCAAGCGATTTCTTTCTGAATATCTTTTACAGCTAGTTCTTGAATTTATATTATTAATGTGCAGATTATCTGAGACCTCACTGAAAAGAAGGAATAATTAGGTTAGAGTGAAATCTGAAATACTTAACTGATATAAAAATGATTTATAAAAAATAATTATAATGGTTTCATAACATGACATATCAAACTAGTTTTTAAAAAATTCGAATATTACAAAGTTTATTATGTAAAAATATACATAATATATACCATATTTGCCGGCGTATAAGACGCACTTCCTTTTTTGTACACTTTTTTTTAGAAAAAAAGCTTTATCACCGAATATTATAATGAATTTACAGTATTTCAAATATAAAGTAATAAGTAGGTCTACTTTCAACAAATACCTAATCTAACTAGGAAAGAGTACCCACCTTTTAATCGTTAAAACCCAGAAATTCATCTCCAGAGCTAAATGAAGAGACACTCGAAACCTCTTCTAAATCAGAATCTGAGTCCTCATACAACAAATTGTCCTCTGTACCATCCAGTGCATTACTAATTCCACACTTCTTAAAATGATTTAACCACATTCTCAGTTTTCACAGCATCCCATGAAGCTTTGACCCAGTCACAAACTTGCGAAATGCAAGGCCTCTTCCTCCTTCCTGATGGCGTAACCTCAAAATCTGAAGACTGCATTCAGCTGTTCCACTTCTCCTTCATAAATCCCTTAAATGGTTTATTAATACAGACATCTAAAGGTTGAAGCTGACTAGTTAGCCCTCCTGGAATTACAGCTAACTGAGTTTTCAATTCCTTGAGTTTATTTGTAACATTGTCTGTTCTGTGAGAATGAAACTGATCCCATACTAGCATGGCAGGCTTCTTCAACAGTCCACCAGTTCGCCTAGACCAAATTTTATCTATCCATAACTTCATTCACCCCCCCCCCTCCATCCATTCAGCCTTTTGTGTGAACATGTACAAACACTCCTTTAAGGAGTTTTTCTTTGGGTAGCATCTTCCTTTTAAAAATCAATAGTGGTGACAATTTTGTCCCATCAGCACAGCAGGATAAAACAACCGTCTAGTGAGTTTCTTAGTGCAGCGAAGTTTTAATAGTAACACTTTTAGTGTCATTGGAATCTACAGTTTTGTTTGAGAGCACATCAAAAGTAAGCGGAACCACGTCCATGTTTCCTATTTGCAAAAGTTCAAAATTTTCTCGTTTCCTTGCGTTAATGACAAATTCAATAATTTTTTCTTCATATTCAGCTGGCATCTTTTGTGATATTTTTGTTTTAGTCTGCATACATAGCTGGTTTCTCTTCATGAATCTTGAACACCATGATGTTGATCCAGTAAAATTGGCGATCCCTCTGTTAGTGGCTATCGCTTTCACTTGATGAATAATCATTTTTGTAGACACTGAAAGTCTCGCTTTTCCGTGGTCTAAAATTCAAGTATTCAGTTCTGCCTCAAGTTCTGGCCATTTTGCAGTTCCACTTCATAGGTTATGTTTACTGTGAGTTGCTTTTTTAAATCCTCTTCCTGATTCCACCAAGCTCTTATCATTTTCTCAGTTGGGGTGGTCCGAAATGCCTCTCTGCAGCCCTGTTTCCATGTTCTTTAGCATACACAATTACACGTAGCTTGTATGCAATATTGTAACAATGGCGACGTTTTTCAGCCATAATTTGCCAAGAAATTTAGAGAAAATTTAACAGCAGAAATTTATCACGTTCACAATTGCAACAACAATTGGAAAGTTTAAACGAACAGGACACAGCTGTGATCGTCGATGACAGCGCATGCACATCCACTAAACTCTATGTCAGTGTTTCTCAAAGTGTGGTACGCATACCCTCGGGGGTACGTGGCAATTTTCGGCTATGCATCATTAATGCATAGAATCAAATTCAATGTGTCCGTGAAGTTCAATATCGTAAAACGTTCCTATTGTATCACTGAATAAGGTACAGAGACATCTGCAGGCTGTGCAATATGTTTCTCAACAAATAGTGCAATTAGAGATAACTGGGATAAAAACGGCACTAAGTAATGAATCACATGTTCCCCTCCCACAGAAAATGCTGCATGACTTAAGCAAAACCATATGTTGCCGGTGGAACATATGGTTTTGTTTGAGTGAACGTGTTAAAACGAAGAAATATATAGTGAATGTGTTTCAGATATTATACAAGGAATTCGGTTGAAGAGAATTAGCATTTCAACTCAACTGTCAGCTTGTCTTTGTCATTTAGTAGCACAATCATTTGTTAATACTGCACCAATCATATGAACACGGATGTCTGAAGTTTGAGAAACACTACTCTACGTAACTAGAATGCTCTCATGCACCGCAAGGAAGCAATAGAGAAATTGCGTAACTTCAAACAGAGAAAATTTCCAGAAATGAAAATAATAAAAAACTGAGTATCGGCGTATAAGATGTACCCTGTTTTTCAGACCTATTTTCGAAGGAAAAAGTGCGTCTTATACACCGGCAAATACGGTAATTCATATTTTTACATTATATATATTTATTTATTTATATATAAATATATATATATTCAATAACATTAGCAATCACTAGTTAAGAAAATAATATACAGGTAACCCTCATATAACGCGGATGTTAGGTTCCATAAAAATGCTTCGTTATATAAATTGCATTATGCGAGACTCAGATCACATAGAAAAGGTAGGGTTATGTTCCGAAATCATTTTTTTTTAAATTATATAAACAACAATGATTTATCTGAATTTTTATTTAATTCAAGTAATTCATATAGGTTAGGAAAACATATAAACTATGAAAATACATAGTATAAAATTATAAAAATTACAAATTACGAGTAAACTTCATTGCACATAATGCATAAATGTTTTAGGCAAAATAAAATAAAGTGCATATTTTAATCTTTCATAGCACAAGGATTTGAGGATGGGTTAATAAACATTGGTTTTGTCATGTAATCACCTGATGTATTACTATAAAACAGTAGAGTAATTCTAGCTTTAGAAACTTTGAATCCAGGAGCTGATCTTTCATTTTTCGAAATATAGGTGCGTTTTTGCATTTTTTCCAATATAACCCAGATTCATCTGCATTAAACACCTGGTCTGTCATAACTGTTTATAAACTGTTAGAGCTTTTTATTTAATAAGATTTCCATCCAAAGGAATTTTCTTTGGAGTGCAATCTTCTATCCATATCAATAGAGATTTCTCCATTTTTTCAATTAGAATATGGCGTACACGAGCAACATGCTTTGCACTTACCATTGACCAAGCAATAAACACTTTCTCGGATTTGATTCATTTTGTTTGTTCGAATTATTGATTCGTTTAATTTCAAAGTCCATGCAACAGTTCCTGGTTTTCTCCATTTTTCAACCGATCCAAGTTTAAATTTTTTTTTCGAGAGAAATAAATTTTATTTTCAATGTTGGTTTTTCGCTTTTGTTGCAATTTGTGGCCATTACTATAAAAATATTTTTTTACATAAAAAAGCATTACATATTAATTATGTATGTAACTCGCCAGAAAATAAAGTGCTCAGCTTGAGATTAACACACTTATGATTTTAATGTGCTTTCCTGGCAGAAAATGAAGACCATTTTCAACAATAAACATTTTATACGGTAAACAATTGACGTACTAAAGGATATTTCCCCTAATATAAATTCGCTACTTATAACTACATGAGCGATACGGACAGATGCAAATTTAACGAAGATAAAATGATTTTCAAGTCGCGCGTTGAAAAATATATGAAAAGATTAAAGGGTTACTACAGTTTGTAGACCGTCTCATACAAAACCGCATTGTATGAGTACTGCGTTCCACAAGGGTTACTACAATTTGTAGACCGAGTTTTATCGATACTGCGTTATACGAGGGTTGAAGAATTGCAAAATTCTTCAAATCTGCCTTTGAATTTTTCTCCATTATTTTCACAGAAAATAGTTTCAAAGTCTTGCATTAATGTAATAGAACACTCAGTACAAATTTGTACTCAGTTTCCTATTTACATTAGGCAATATCAGACTCCAATGAAGTACATGAACATTTTCAGAAACTATTACAATGGAATATTCAATGGAGCAGTCCATTTATCTTAACAGAAAAACCAAATGGAAGCCTGAGATTTGCCTTCGATTTGAAATCCATCAGTAAGGTTACAAAAATCTATTGATTTCCCACTCTGTAAGGTTGAGGAATTATTGATATGTCTGCAAGGAGCACAGTATTTCACAAAACTAGATTTAAATTCTGGTCACTTTCAGATCCCTTTGAAGAAAGAAGACATAAAATAGCTTGCATTTATAACTAAATGACAGAAATACCAACTATATAAGTTACAAGGTGCAAGAAATCCTGCCATGTGATTTCAATCTTTAATTAATTGTCTTGTTGGGAAATTGAGTCATCTCTTAGTTGCGATTTTAAATCTTATAGAATATTTTAAAGAGATTAGATGAAGCTAATCTAAAAACAGTTGAACGATTCTGCATGGCTCAGTATGCTGATGTTTTTCACAGATTTTTCATTGCACCTGAATGAACTTAATATACAATTGCAAGGTTTCAGAAAATCTGTCAATGTAATGTTTGGCATGACCAAGAGCTTTGAGAATAAACTCAAAATATTTCAATGTGATTTAGAAAGTAACCATTTTAAGTATTTCCCAAGAGTGAAAATTTTTTTTTAATGAAACCAGTCCCAAAAATTGTGAACAACATATCAACCAATCTATCGAAGTTTTAAAGTCAGTAACTGAGCAATTTTCTTCTAGATTTGAGCAATTTTGAATGTCGGAACAAACAATCCATATTCATAAAGTAGCCTGATGAAACAAAATTCATGGATCTTAAATTAGATGGCTTTGAGTGGTTGGATTTAAAAGATCTAGAAATGCAACTAGTCGACCTCCAGTGTAATCCTATCTGGAAAAGAAAGTTTATTGCTCTTAGAAATGAATTAGAAGAACTTGCACAGGAACGTCTGCATGATACCGTGTGTAAAAATTCAGACTGTGAAATTCTAAGCGCGTGGAATAGCCTACCCGAAAACTTTCATACTCTTAAAATCTTTGCTAAAACTCTAATAATTTTTTCTTCTACATACTCTTGTGAAACTCTAGTTTCTGCCTTAAATAATATCAAATCGAAATCAAGAAATAGATTGAGCAATGATTTGAGTGCTGCCTGTGTAGCATTAAAATGTACACACTATAGCCCTTCTATAAAGCAACTTTCTACCAGTACTCAGCAATAGAAAAGTCATTGAATGTAATGTAAGTTTGTAATTTCACTTTATTAAATTAATGTATAATATGAATTCATAGTTTATATCAATGTCCTATTAAATAAATAGCCTAATATGATATATATAAGTCACTATCTATGATTATGTAGTTAAATTTATAATGCTAGCGGCACATCAACGTCAATATTTAAAAAAAAAAAAAAAGATGTTTGACACACCTGGGTAAAAAGGTTCGCCATCACTGCTATAAACCAATAAACCAAGTTCACATTTTTTACCTTCTCCAAAAGACAAACCTCACCACCAGTGGCGTCGCGTGATCATTTCGGTTGGGTGTGCTGTCAACTGGGTTATGCACACGCTACAAATTTCACACAAATTTTCTATGGACGCACACCCATATGCATGGGTGTGCATCCATAGAAAATTTTCCAGGGGGAAGGGGAAGCTTGGAGACAAATAATTACATCAATAAACGTCTTTTAGATTTATTTTGATGTAATTATTTGATGTGATTATAGTTTGTCGATGTAAACTATAAATACATTATTTTCATTTTGCATCGATTTTAATGATCTTTAATTCTTGGGGGGGGGGGGGGGAAGGTATTCAGAATTAATAGTTTTAAGCACAATTTCATATATTAAAAATCATTTAATTAATTAATCCTAAATTAAATTATTTCAGTTTAAAAGCAAAAAAATCATAAAACTAACATCATCATCATCAACAACAACCACGGGCCCAATGTCTGTAGGTGTCTGCTGCCATCTTGATATTTCTTCCACTGCATTCTGTTTTGTGCAAGATGACTCAATTTGTGTATAGAGTTTCCGTGCCATTTGACGATGTCATCACCCCATTCTCTGTTTGGTCTTCCTCTTTTGTTCTTTCCTTCAATCATTCCAAACAGCAACATTTTTAATTTTCTCTCATCATTCATTCTACATATATAGCCAAATAGACATAGTTTCCTTTTGATTATTTTCTGGATCAGGTTTTCTTTTGGTTGTATTTGTCTGTAGATTTCCTCATTGTTCACTTCTGTATCCAGCTTATTCTCAAGATCTTTCTATAGCACTTTCTCTCAAATGCCAACATCCTCCTTTCAGATTCTCTCAGGAGTACCCAAGCCTTGCATCCGTAGAGCATGCTGCTGAAGATACAGGTTTCTATAATGCACAGTTTAGTTCGCATCTTTACAGCCCGGCTCTTCCATATTTTGTTCATGGCTTTTAAAATAGTTGTTGCTCTGGCTATTCTAATTTTTATCTCTCTTTTGGGATCCAAGTCATGCGTCATCCAAGATATGTGAAGTGTTCCACATTTTCCAGTTGAAATCTAAATATCATAACTGTTCAGTAACTCCTGTTGTCTGAATATCATTGTTTCAGTTGTTTCAAAGTTGACATTTAGTCCATATCTTTTCCCTTCTGTGTGTTTGCAATGTCTGTTTCAACCTTGCTATGTCTTCTTCAATCAAGACGATGTCATCTGCAAAGCAGAGGTAGTTTATTCTCATGCCATTTATTGAAATGCCTCCACCCTCTTCTTTAATCTTATATAGTGTTCTTCCCAGATGTGTGATGAAGATGATTGGTGATATTGGGTCCCCTTGTCTTGTACCTTGACTAGTGGCAAACCAATCTCCAGTTTCTGTTATTCTGATCTTTGCTTGTGCTTGGCTATTTATATCTTTCAGCAGGCAGATCAATTTATTGTCCACACCATAGGATTCCAAGACAGCCCATGTTATATTTTGGTCAATATTATCATATGCTTTTTGGAAGTCCACGAAACAGCAATATATCTCTTTGTTCTTTCTTCGAACTATCTCTGCTATTAGTCTTAGTGCGAGTATTTGTTGCACTGTACTTCAATCTTGTTGAAATCCAGCTTGCTCATCCAAAAGATGTGCCTCCATATGCCCCTTCAGGTGTTCTGTTAGTATTTTCATCAGCACTTTGCCAAGACGACTCATTAATTCAATAGTTCTATAACTGGTGCATTCTAAAGCACTGCCTTTCTTATGAAGAACAACCAAGACCGATTTTTTTCCACTCTTCGGGGGCATACCCTGATCTCCATATTTCATTACATAGCTTATGTATTTCTTTTGCAACTGATTCTCCCCCATATTTTAGCATCTCGCCTATTATGTTGTCATTTCCAGGGCTCTTGTTATTCTTGAGCTGTATTATAGCCTTATTCACCTCCTCTTCCAAGATGTCATTTTCAAAGATCTCTGCTGGTGGAGAGGTTGCTTTTAGTTCTTTGATTACTTCTGTTGCAGTATCATTTAGTTGATTTTTATATAGTTCGCTGCAATATCTTGTCCATCAATACTTTACCATTTTCATCTTTGTTTGCTACTGATCTTGTTTGCCACTTCCTATTGACATTTCTTATAAGTTTGTAGACCTCTCTAATTTTGTGTTCTCCATAGTACTGTTCAATGTCTTTGCACTGGTCCTCCAACCATTGGGCTTTATCAGATCTTGCTGCGTTCCGTACTTCATTGCATTTTTGATGGTATAACTCATCTGCTATCTCTGAATTCTCTCTTTTATGTTTCAGTTCTCTTTTCTCTTGTACCAATGTTAGGGTTTCCTGAGTTATCCATTTCTTGTTGATCTTCTCTCTTTCAGGAATTTCTTCCTCTACTGCTTTTTTTTTTAGCACTGTAGTCAGTCGTTCTACTCTTGTATTTATATTTTGTTTTTCACTTGGGGTCTTAAGCTTAGTTTCCAATATGTTCTGATATGCTGTTCTTAGCCTGTCTTCATTTAGTTTTGAGATGTCTCTAGCTTCCTGGAACTTTCAGTTTTAGTCTTATATTTGCAATCACCAAGCTGTGGTCCGAATCAATATCAGCTCCTTGGAATGATCTGCACTGTTGAACTGAGTTTCTCCATTTCTGGTCTATTAATATCAGGTCAAGTCAATCATATTCCTGTGTTTGCCATCAAAGGAGTGCCACGTCCATTTACGACACTTTTCGTTGGAATTTGGTATTGCAAATCAACAAATTGTTATCCGTGTCAAATTCCAGAAGCATCTCTCCACGTTCATTTCTTTCTTCACATCCAAATTTTCCCATAACCTTTTCCCACCTTGTGTTATTTTTGCCAATCTTTGCATTCCAGTCTCCTTCAATGATGGGTATATCCTGCTTCGGCACCTCATCAATTACTAGTTGTAGATCCCTGTGAAATTCCTCAATGTTTTCATCTGCACTCTCTGCAGTGAGCGCATATATTTGAATGGTTGTGATATTAAATGGTTGAGCACTGAATCTTGCAACCATTATTCTTTCACTAACTGGTTTGTATCCTATGAAAACTAACAAGTAAAATAATATTAAATTACATACACTTACCTTTTAAAAATGTATTTTTTTGTTTAAATGTTTCACTATAAATTTACAATTCACACTTCACTCTGTAATTCACTAGACACTAACCAGTCACTGTTCACAAATCAAAAAAAGATGAACCCAAAACAGGAACATGTGTTTTCTTGCTGCAATAAAACACGTGTTCTATGGCTACCCCTCCTGGGGAGAAACAGGCCAACCCATAATAAAATTTTAAGACAGACAAAGCGTTCCCAGGGTTGAGAGTGTCAGGTTACACATCTCAATCAATTTTACGATTATAATTTGTGGAATTTTTTAATCGATCAAAGGGGAGGGCTGCCTCCACACCCTGCCATCAGACTGGAAACAGGTGAAATTTGATCATCGCTCCAGAGTACTGTTTTCTACTGGTCAATTGTCCAGTTCACACACACTCTTTGCACTAGGCCAGATGAACCGCCTTGTTAATTGTTGTGATGTTTGGCTTGTGTGTCACTGCTCTTCCATGGAAACCCAGTAAATGGAGTTCTTTTCGTACAGTATTAGTGCTCACCATGGTTTACTAGCACTCTGGACCTCATAACGGATGGTCTGTACCGATTGTAGCCAGTTTTTGCGTGCCACCCATTTTAACAGCCTCCTGTCCCTGTCAGTCATTTGGCAGCTGCCCTCGGTGTTTCCCTGCACTAGTGATACCAGAACGTCTCCATTTATTGATCACATCGCCAACTGTTGATTTTGGATGCTCCAGTTGAGTGGCAATGGCAGTATGGACATGCAAACAATGTGACAGCCCACAATGACACCTTTTTCAAAGTCACTGAGTTCATGTCGTGTTGCCATACCACCTGTATTCAACTGCTACTATGAAATGCTGCTTCCTACTATCTGTACACCAGTTTTTATGTTATTAACATATCTGGAATGTTCCATAACTTCAAATAACAGCGGTGTCTGGACAATTATTGGTAGATAGTGTACATTGTACATTATATTATTACTAGTTGTCTCCCTCAGGAGACAGATCTATCCAGGATTTTTAAGTTTGGAAATAAGACGCCTTGGAACTGAAATTTTAAAACTATTTATTGAAATCAACAAAAGAAACAAATTGCAAGTAAACATAGGACAAGCTGAATCTCAAAATTTAATAACACTATTAAAATTAAACAAAATTAAAATTAAAAGAAAACAAACATAAATTGCAAAAATCGTACATAAAATAGTAAATAACAATCAGTAATATTAAAAGTAATCCTAATGAGAAGGATGAGCCTGGTGTGCTGCTACCAATTTATTGATATTTGGCTCTATATTTGTTTGTCAACAGCATTCTAAAATCACTGCGATCAGCTATTTGTAGTCAGTTTCTTTTTTTTAGTTAAAAGATGTGTGACTGCACTGAACCTACGTTCCACTAAATATGATGATGGAAATGCAATTAAAAACTTTTTTACTACAGCCCACAATCCAGGATAAAGTATGGGCATCTGCTTTTGCAACCAGAACTGTTGGTAACCGTTTTTGAATTTTAATTTCAATTCCTCATTTGTTGTTACTTCTATCAGTTCTTCTTGTGATTGTAAAGATTCTTCTGTGTTTTACTTGAAAGCAGGTCCAAAACCCAATCTGGTATTTTCATTTCAAGAATATCTTTAAATCGTTGGCTGAAATCACAATAGAGAGCCTCCAAGTGCTTGACAATAGCTGAGCATGTCTTCATCACATTTTTCCACTGTCGATAGATTTGGAAACTGACCGAATTCTCCTTGTGCCGAGTTTCATTTGTACAGGACAAGTTTTGACACAAATGCAGAAACAACAGCTTTTGTTTTTATTAAATTCAGCTCATTTCCTTGGAGCTGTAGATTTGTTTCATTAATTTTGTTAAACAAGTCAGTCAAAAAGGCAATGTCACTTCTGAAATTAATCAAGCTGGCTGGTAAAGAATCATCTCTGTTTTCTAAAAACTGTAGTACTGAGTCAAGGAGTTTATAAAATCAATTCAAACAAGCACCCTCTGATAGCCAATGAACTTCTGTATGGAGCAGCAAGCAAATGAATTCATTGTTTTCAATACCAAGTTATCCAAACAATCTGTCATTCAATCAATGACTTTTGATTATGTTGACTGCTGTAATTACATAATGTAATGGCCTGTATAGGTGATCACTCAGGTATTTGGCAACTAAATGCTGACGATGAATCGCACAGTGAATACATTTGGCTCTTTGAAATATGCAATAAAACCGATCGTGCCCTACCATCACTGGAGCACCATCAGTAGCAAATGACAAGATATTATTCCGAGGGATTTCTTTTTCTTTAAAAACTCTTCCGATGCATGAAAAATTGATTCTCCTTTAGTGTCAGTTTGCAAATTTTTATCAAATAATAATTCTAGGCAAATTTTTTCTTCTTTTATTTATTGTATATATGATAAAAGTAAGGCTTCATTTCCTGGTCAAGTAGACTCATCAAGTTATATAGAGAGCTGGGTTGTTTTTAATACTCACATAATGAGTCTTCAACATCCTGGGCCATTTCATCAATTCTTCATTGCACTGTATTATTGCTCAAAGGAATTTTCTTGATAATATCAGAGGCTGGCTTGTGCAGTGCATATGACCTCACTACCAGCTGGTAGGATTAGTTCTTCATCAACATTATGCAGTTTTCTGGATTTAGCAATCAGTAAGGAAATGTTGCAAGAGGCATGCAACCCATTATCATCATCTAGTTTGGATGCTGCTGAAAACATACTTGTCAATGTTAGTTGTTTTAAAAATTTTTATTTAAGTGGTTTAAAATATGATAAATCCTTATTTTTTTTTTATCAGCATGAACTTTTGTCAAATGTTCTTCTAATCTTGAAAGCATCATAGATTCATTTGAAAAAACTTTTTGGCCAATCAAGCACATTGGTAATGTTTTGTTTGTAGGTGAATGAATAAAGCTGTTTCAAATATTCGATATTATATTGTCTACATTTATCTTGGGTTCAGCAATGACATTATCTGTAAAAAAAAGTTAAATTTACAAAATTGCTAGAATGCAATTTCTCACATACCTAAACCAAATTATTTTTAGAAGAAAAGATTTAATATACTCACAGGAAACCTTTTTTTTATTGGAATAACAACAATATGCTTCGTGTGTAATCTGTGTAAATAAGGTACCAACTAGGTATCAAATGTGCACTAAAATGTTTATGCACTACATCAAATTGCTAACTGCTTATCATACAATTCAGAAACAACCTAAAACTGATTTCATACATCTCACGTATTTATAGTATTATACAGTGAATAAGTCATAACATGCACATGTTCCTGCTGATGTATACTGGACTTGTAAAATCCTCATCACTTGAAAGTGTGAACCAGCCAACACTTTGCTTATTAAGACCTGTCATTGGATTCCAACGTCAATTGGCTGTAATTTGCATTTGCGTTTCCTTGAAAAATCAAGCAACCATTACTTACATTATACAAGAGTTATATCATCAAAATTTTTAATGATAAATTTTTTCAGCACCTAATTTTTGTCCTTGATGCTTTCCCCGCTCTCTTACTTCAATTCAATGTCCCCTTTTGCTCATGAGGACACTACCACCCCCCCCCCTTATGGATTGTTCAAGTGTCCCCAAGGGGGGAGGGGAACCACTGATATACAACATGATGAAATGTAATGCAAACTGGAGTGTTAATTGGTTAAATAAAGGTTCTACTTTTCATCAGAGAAGAGAATCTATCTATAAACAGTGAAAAGTCATAGAACAAACCCAATCTATAATGTTAGTAACACATAGAAGAAGAAAACAGGTGAAATACTGCTAAAAATGTTATTATTAAGGGCAACTCCAAGGAGTCCTTAGACTCATCGAGGGGAGGCCCAACATCATGTCAAGAACAACCATTCAACATTCACACAGTATCTATCACACTTCACCTTGAACTCATTTACAGTCATGGCACCCACAACAGACTCTGGCAGCTTATTCCACTCATTTACCGCTCTCCAAGTAAAAAATCTAGCTCTAACACCTTGCAAACCACACTCTTACCAAGCTTCCATGGATGGCCCCTAGTCTTCCCACTACCAGTCCTATTCTCAAAAATATCTTCTGAATTAATCTTATAGAAACCCTTCAGTAATTTGAATGTCTCAATCATATCACCCCTTTTCTGCCTATCAGCCAATTTCTGCAGCCCACAAATTTTCAACCTGTTCTCATAAGGTTCATTCTATAGTCTTGCTATTATCTTGGTCACTTGTCTCTGGATCCTCTCCACCTCCTCCCCATCAAGAAGAAACCCTGACGCCCATATCTGGGCACAGTAGTCTAGATGGGGTCTTATCAAGGCTCAATACAGAAGAACAATAACCCGTTTGTCTCTGCTCGTTAAAGTGTTTTTCAGCAACCAAGTGATTTGATGAGCTGATTTTGCCACTTTTGCGATGTGTCCCCTAAACTTCAACTCTCTATCCACCAACACTCCCAAATTCCTGGCCTCGTCAATCACCTAGAGTACAGTTTCACCAATGTGATATACTGCTGCTAATCTTTTCACCCAAAAATGCAAAACCTTACATTTTTCCACATTAAAATGACATCCATTCTCCTTAGCCCAGTCCTCCAAACTATCCAAATCAATCATCCTGCAAAATTTTGATATCCTGGGCATTCACTATTGCTCTACCCAACCTTGCATCATCCACAAACAGATGCACAGTTCCTCTCAGATCCTTTCCTATATTGTTAATGAACGAATTAAACATATTCAGCTTACAACCTCGCATTACAAGGAACCACTGCATTGGCAATCATTTTGTGGGGGAGAACCAAAGGTTATCTGTGGAAGTTGAGAATGAATGCAGGCTGAGAACTAGATTTTTTCCTCATAGTGATGTGTGACTTGAATGGCTTTTCTCTGAAGGTTGTGAATGGTATGTGCCCTTCCTCAGTGAATCCCTGACTCCCTGGAGGTCTCTTGTAATAATATAAATGATACAGTAATCTACCATTTATCTAACCTCCAAAACAACAATCCTTCAATTAACTGACCCTTGCATGTCAACGAATTCTGGTAGAGCACCATGCATTGTACTTCAGTTATCCAACCCTTCATTCATCAGAACAGCAAGATCTGATAATTGAAAGTTCGATAAACGGTAGATTACTGTAATAAATTTAATGAACAAATTAGCATAAATGTCTTCTTAAAATCTAAAGAATCCTTACCTTTTCACTTCTGAGTATTGACGTTTTCGTGATGATGACATGGAATTTGTAGTTTTCAACCAGTCACTGGAACATTTTTTTCCTTCTGATTCCAATGAAATTCCCGAATCAACACACTCTATATGTGTATCATGAAATGGATAACCAAGATCGAATGAAGGAAATTTAGAAGATGAACATCTACTTGGGCAAAAATTTCCTCCATTTGAATACATACCTGAAGTTTTACTGCAAAAATTCAAACTTATAGGTGACGATTTATTTTCTATAAAACTGCAATTCTCTTCGTTAGTAAAATTTCCATTAGAGTTTACAACCAAGTCAGTTTTGGAAGTATTTGTTTCTTTTCCAATTGGAATTTTAACTGTTAGTGAGGAGTATTCTTCTGAGTCTTTTAAATTTTCCAATTCATTATCAGCAAATCTCAGAGCAACATCTTTAAACAACAGTTTTTCTTCTTTAGTTAGTTTGCGACCATTTTCTATCTCCATTTTGTTTCGAAGATCTGTTCAAAAAAAAAAAAAAAATTAAGTAATAAATATGCTCATCAAAATAAATTTCAGAAACTTTTCAAAACAGTAAATTTAGTTCTGTTCATGAACAAAAATGAACTGGACAGCATTATAAATTAGAAAGAGGATAAATAAGTGGTCAAAGCTCAGATTACCTCTAAATAATCTACACGATTACTTACATGATTTACAAGGCTACATGATATTAGATACTGCATTCAGATAATTCAGCAAATTTCATCATCATCCTCAAATATCTGATATGTACCCTCAGGGGATGTACAGGATAATTATGATAGTACTACATCAACAAGATACACAATTACTAACTTCTGAGCAACAATTTTCCTAAAAAATCATCTATTATCAGATCTTATATTTCTGCCTTTTAAGGCACTTTTTACACTTTTACATCTACATCTTGGTCTTCCTGTGAGTTTTTCCCCTGCCAACCTGGTAAAGAACACTTGTTTTGCTAATCTTTCCACTCCCATTCTGTTCAAGTGCCATAACATCTAAGATTACCCCTGCTAAGAATGTCAAGTTCTTTCCTAATACGCTCGTTTTTGATATGATACTGTCATTGATGCCACCTGCTAAGTCTCCATCAGAACTCTCATATCTGTGGTCTCCAGTCTTTGATCAAGAGCTTTATTTCTACCCCAGCTCTCAGATCCATTAAGTTAAAATTCACACCCTCTAGTGAGCTGAATTTAATAGTAGATGTCAATCTACATTCCACATTTGTTTATTTGCTATAAGCAGATGTTTATTCTTAACTTAATCCAAACAGCTATATCCAAGAACAGTGTTGCAATAAGTGGTCACCATAGGATAGCTCCACCTAATGTTTGCAGCAAATGGCACTGAAAACCATCTGCTCAGTATAGAATTCAGTTATGAGCAGTGTTCTAAATAATGCAACTAAAAGGAAACTAGACATTTTATGAATTTTTAAAACTAGAAAATAACATATGGTTAAATAATCACACAAATATGTTACCAGAATTAAAATGTATTAACTCTTATCATTTAAAATTTTCAAGTTTAGTCGTGGTCTAACCTAATTTACATGCTACTTACTTATATAAGAAAAGTTAAACAAATTTAGGAGTTCTAACTCTTACAATTCAGGTAAGATCTGTAACAGTTCCATACAAGGTCCCAGTAGAATCTTTGCATGACTTTATGCTATAATGGAAAGGTTTATAGTTCTATTTCGGTAAAACTTACATAAATGAAACTGAATCTACCCAGGACTCGGAGATAAGGAAACAAACATTACTACAAATTTTAATAAGAGAAAAATAGCAATAGCATTCATCACCAAACATGAAGATAAACTTTTGATTGGAAAGCAGTTCCTGGTAAAGTTATGTTGGCAAACTTCAAAATGTGAAAAAGGACAATGGAACTTATTTATGCCTATGGTACAACAGAAGGTTCTTCAAAGGAAGAAATGGAGAAATTTTCTCAGTCATTACATCAAGCGGCTGACAAAGAAAATGGAAAACGTGGTACGTGTTAAGATCAAAACAGCTGAATAGGAAGTGAATTCCACCAAGTATACAGGAATGTTCTGGGAATATTTGGAGAAAAGGGAAAGGCTAATAATAATGGTAAGTATCTGATGGATTTCTGCTCAGGATATGGACTAGTCATTACTAACACTGTGTTGCAATATAAAGATGTGCAGATCACATGAAGAGAAGACACAATAAATAAGAAAAGCTTCATTGACTATGTTATTGTTGGTAGTGATAGCTTCATGCTGGTTTAGGACAAGAGTGTACAGAGGATTTGAAATTGAAAATGAATATCACGCTGAAAAGAACAGTATGTAAAGGAGCTTTAAAAAGAATTAAAGATGAACAGCTTTTATGGGTAAACTGTAGACACATTACTGAAGAAATAATGAAACAGCTCAAAAACAAGAACCAAACTTTGGAGTCCCAGGGCACAAGAAGTTAAAGCAGTCCTAGAAAAGAAGAAAACATACTGAAAGTTCCTAGCAAAAAAGTCGGCAGATGTCTAAAAAATAATACAGAGAAAAATGGAAGAGACTTAAGCTATGTGTAAGAGTAGCTAAACAAAAGTCATGGGATGCCTTTGGTAAGAATACAGAAAATAAATATCATTAAGTTGGCAAAGTGTTCTGGAGGCTATTGAAAAAGCCTAGGAATGCAGGGAAGTGTACCGTATAAGGAATCAAAGACAACAAAGATGACAGAAAAACAGAAAATAAGGATATCTTAGATGTCTGGAATAATTACTTTGATACTTTTAAATGAAACAAGCAATGACAATCATTGTAGAAAATTTTCAAGAGAAATGCAAACAAGAGTACATATTAATATTCAAAGCAGAAAAAGCCATCAAAAATTTGAAATGTGGAAAGGTAGCTGGAGTAGATAATATTTGACCCCAAAATGCTTAAATAAGGAAGTATAAATGTTTTGCAGTGGTTACATTACAAAATTCAGAAGGTCAAATTCCAGATGACTGGAGCAGAGATCTAATAGTTCCCATCTATAAAAAAAACGAATAAAGCTGAATATGAGAATTACAGAGGAATTTCTCTACTAAGTGTCCAGGTAAGATATATGCAAACATAGCAGAAGCGGTTGAGAAAAATTGGAAGAGAAATTTGGAGAAGAACAAGATGAGATCAGCCCAAATAGAGGTTGTCAAGTTCAGATTTTCATTTCAAGACAAATAGTAGGGAGTGCTTAAGGGTCAAAGCTGTATAACTGAGAGGAGACCTCCACATAGCCTTTAAAGGAATTCAGAGAACCGACCTGGGATTGATTCTGACCAAATGTCCAATCCCCACCTTCTCGTGGTGCACCCTGTTAGGTATCTACCTGGATACTGAATGAACAAGGATGGACTGGCAATTTGGGATTAAACTGACCAAATTGTATTCTTATTGGCTTAAACCAAAAAAAAAAAAAAAAAGATGGTACAACATGACAAAATTTCATGTGAGCTGGGACGTTGCCTGGTTAAAAAAGCCCCCCCCCCCCATTGTTTTCACCAGGGAACCAGTGCGAACAACGAAAAGTCAGCTACTGGAACAAATACTAAAACACACCCAACTCAACATCCCCAGAGTTAAAGATTATTATCAACATAAGAAGCCTGAATGAAAGAAATGGAGCAAGCTGAGGAAATACCTATATAAGTACCAGATTGACATAATAGGGGTGACTGAAATAAAAAAGACAAAAACTGGTGAGATCTTTCTGAGCAATAAATACAAAATGTTATATTCAGACAATGACAATCAAGGAAAAGAAGGCGTAATCATAGCATTCAAAACTAAATGCTAGGCTAATCTTCTTGAATGGCAGGCAGACTCAAGTAGAGTGAAATCTCGGCAAATATCAGAATGGGGAACTGGACAATGAGACTTATTTGTGCCTATGGTCCAACAGAAGGTTCTAAGATAGAAGTGGAGGAATTTTTTTGAGGCTCTAGAGAAAGCAACTGACACAATAAAAAAGGAAAAGCTAGTCCTTGTTGAGGATCTAAATAGCAGTGTAGGAAATGATTGTCAGACATACAAAAATATTTTGGGAAAATTTGGAGAAAAGAGCAAAGCTAATAATAATGGCAAATACCTGTTGGATTTCTGCTCAGGACATGGACTTGTTATTACTAACACCATGTTCCAACATAAAAATGTGCACAAATTCACATGGAGAGAAGAGGCTAGGAATAAAAAAAGTCTCATTGACTATGTTATTGTAGATAGTGATGTTTACTCCCTGGTGCAGGCACCAGAGTGTACAGAAGATTTGAAATTGGAAGCAATCTTATTTAGTCTTGAGCAGGATAAAATTGAAGTTCACATGGAAAAGAATAACATGTAAGAAAGTTTTAAAGTGAATAAAAGTTGAGCAGCTCTCAGATATGAACTGTAGACTAAAATACAGAAAGATTATTGAAGAAAAATGAAGGAGTTTGAGAACAGGAACCAAACCTTGAAGAAAACCCTGATTGATTAAGCCAGGGAGGCATGTGGTGATGTTGTCCGCAAGGATAGAAAAATCAGAACTCAACTGGAAGACACAGGAAGTTAGAGGCAGTGAAGGAAAAGAAGAAAGCATATCAAAAGTTCCTGGCAAATAAGTCAGCTTATGCTCTTAGAGACTCTCAGACTGATTTGGAGGAAAATTGTAGATAAGAAGTTAGTAATGATGTAAATTTTTCATGTAGAACTATCATATCCTGTACACCTCCTTGAGGTTACATGGCAGGAAATTGATGTGCTCTTAGAGAATACAGAGATAAATGTAAGAAAGCTAAACAATGTGTAAAACTACCTCAAGAAAAGTCATGGGAGGACTTTGGAAAGAACATAGAAAATAAATATCAAGAAGGTGGCAAAATATTCCGGAGGTTGTTGAAGAAGCTTAGAAATGGATGAATGCTGTAAAAGGAGTTAGAGATGATAAAAGTGACATGAAAATGGAAGAAAAAAGATATCCTTGAAGAATGGAGTAATTATTTTGAAAAATTGCTAAATGAAACAAGCCGTGATAGCACAGTGGTAAAAAACACTCAACAGGAATACATATCCATACTTGAAGTAGAAAAAGCCAAAGGCTTGAAAATGTGGAAAGGCAACAGGAGTAGAGATGATATTCGACCAGAAATGCTTAAGTATGGTGGTATAAAAGTCTTACAGTGGCTGCACTGCATAGTTCAGAAGGCCTGGATAGAGGGACGAATTCCCGATGATTGGAGTAGAGCTCTCATAGTACCTATATATAAAAAAGGGAAATAAAAGTGAATGTGTAAATTACAGAAATATTTCATTACTGAGTGTTCCTGGTAAGATTTGTGCAAGTATACTTGAGAAACAGTTGAAAAGAATTGTGGAAGTAAAGCTTGGTGAAGAACAACCTAGATTCAGGCCAACTAGAGGCTGTCAGGATCAGATCTTCACTTTATGACAAATAGTAGAGAAATTATGGGAATATAACAAAGATCTGTATTTAAGTTTTGTCGATCTGGAAAAGGCATACGACAAGGTGCCAAGAGAGAAGCTATTCAATACGCTACAGTTATATGGTGTCAATGGGGCATTATATCAAGCAGTACTTAGTCTTTATTTGAGTTGTAAGTCAGCAGTTAGAATTGAAGGAAGTACAGGAAGATGGTTTAATGTTATATCTGGTGTGAGACAAGGATGTACATTATTCCCTCTGTTATTCATTATCTATATGGATCACATTATGAAGGAAAATGGTATTAAACATGATATCAAAATTGGAGATGTTAATGTCAGCTCTTTGCTTTATGCGAATGATGTTATACTTCTAAATAAATCTGCTACAAGTCTACAAGATTCCCTGATTAAATTGAATAACTGATGTAATAGATATGGTATGAAGATCAGCAATAAAAAGACAAAGACAACGAAAATAGGCAGATTCGTTGAAAATATCAACTGTGTTTTGAACAGAGAACCTGTGGAACAAGTAAAACATTTCAGCTACTTAGGCACGATTTTTAGTGAAAATGGTAAATTAAATATGGAAATAGGCAATAGAATCAACAAAGCTGGTATGGTAGGAAGTCGATTAAATAAATTCATATGGAATAAGAGAGAAATTAGTCAGAACACTAAATTAGCTGTATACAAAGACTAGAGACTACCGATATGACAGTCCTGAGAAAGATCAGAGGAGTGAACAGATGGCATCAATGGCAATATCATATTAAAAACGAGGATATTAGGAAAGAATTTGACATTGTCGGCATCCAGGAATGCATTACCAGAGCTAATCTCAGGTGGTATGGTCACTTAATCAGAATGGGCGAGTAAAGATTAGCAAAACAAGTGTTCTCTGTCAGGTTGGCAGGAAGACCAAGATATAGGTGGATTGATACAGTACAAGGTGCCTTAGAAGATAGAAATCTAAGATCTGATAATGTTGGAGTCTTGACAAGTAACAGACTAATTTGGAGGAAAATTGTAGATGTAGTACTATCATATCCTGTACACCCCTTGAGGGTACATGGCAGGAATTTGATGATGACAAATAGTTGAGAAATTGTGGGAATATCAGGACTTGTAATTTTGTAGATCTGGAAAAGGCATATAACAAGGTGGCTAGAGAAAAGGTTTTCAAAACACTATAATTACATGGGTAAATAGAACATTATATACAGAGTAATATATAGTCTATATTTATGTTGTAAGTCAGCAGTTAGAATCGAAGGAAATGGAGGAAGATGGTTTGATGTAAAATCAGGTGTACGACAAGGATGCACATTATTTCCACTCTTATTCATCATGTACATTGATCATATTATGAAAAAAATGTGGCATTAAACTATATTAGAATTGGATGATATTAAAGTTAGATGTTTGCTTTATGCAGATGATGTTGTACTTCTAAACATATCAAGTTCACATCTAAAGGATTCTCTAACTAAACTGAATGACAGCTGTAACAAATTTGGCATTAAAATCAATAATAAAAAGACCAAAACTATGAGAGTAGGCAGTAAAATAGAAAAACTCCTGTATTCAGAATGGAAAGCCTATAAAACAAGTAAAGCATATCAGCTAATTAGGCACAATTTTTAGTGAAGATGGTAAATTTGGAAATAGATAACAGAACTGACAGCAGGAGCCAGCTGAATAAGTTCGTATGAAATAAGAGTATTGGTAGAATCATATTAAAAATGAAGACATCAGGAATTTGGCATTGTTTGCATTCAAGAATGTGCAAGTGTGGCTAATCTAAGGTGGTATGGTCACTTAAACAGAATGGAAGAGGAATCTTCAAAAGTATGAAGTTTCCTTTTTGAAGAGGAATCTTCAAAAAGGAAACTTCATACTGAATCAGGTGACTGATTCAGTATGAAGTTACTTATAAGAATGAAATACTAGATATGACAATATTGGAGTGGTGCCAAATGGCAGACTACTTTGGAGGAAAATCATTGATAGGAGATTAGTAATAATATAAACTTAATCATGTAGTGCTGTCATAGTAACCTGAACACTCCTTCAGGGTACATATCAGGGAACTGATGATGAAAACTATATACCAAACTTCATTATCTCTTACCATTTAGGTAAAACACAAGAGTTTAGTTGATCCTTGGGAGAAGACGGACCATTCTTATAGTTCCTTTAAGTTATAATAATAAGAAAAAGTTGTATACTAAATCAGATAGTCCAACAACTCTGTTTAAGAGTTCCACGGCCTTGTATCAGAAAAAAAAAGTCTTAATTCTTAGATTACCCGATGAATTTTTTTTTCTTCCATTATAATTCTGCTGTTAATGGTAAAAGAAATTTTAATGATAATCATGATAATTTTATGATGATAATTTTTATCATTTCAGAGAAATAAAAAACATAGAGATTTTTACTTTATGACTTGGGTTTTCATCCTGCCAGCAGATAAAGTTCATGCAGCAATCCCACCACTTTTGCCATGCTCCAAACACTTCCTGGAAGTCTTTTTGTTGAAGCGCATCAAGCACTGCTTGTGATTCACCTTGGATCTCCATAATGGTGTTGAACTGCCACCCATTCAGCTTTAATTTCATTTCTGGATACAAAAAGAAGTCGCAAGGGACTAAATCTAGTAAGGAGAATTGTGAAATGACTGCCATGCTGGTGGCTACCAAAAAATTCTTAAATTTTTAAAGCACTGTATGAGGGAGTATTGTTGTGGTGGAGCCATTCGCTGTTTCACCACAGTTCCGGTCTTTTGCAACAAACAGCGTCTCTCAACCACCTTAATGTTGCAGTAGAATTCTGCACTGACCATCTGAGACAAATTCTCAGTGCACAATCCCCTTAATGTCGGAAAAGATTATCAACATGGTCTTTGTTGCACTCCTGACTTTCCTTGCCTTCTTTGGTCTTGGTGAATGTGCACTCTTCCACTGTGATGATTGCTGTTTGGTTTCTGGGTCATAGCCTTAAACCAAAATCTCATCCCCTGTGATGACCCTTCAGATGAAGGTTGGGTCATCAATGGCTTTTTGACGAAGATCTTGACAGATGTTCACACAGTGCTCCTTCTGGTCAAAGTCAAGACACGGCAAACAAACTTGGCAGTGACACGATGTGTGTTCAAATCTCTCATGATAATCACTTCAGCCGCTCCACACGAAATCCCAACTCTGTCAACAACTTACTGGATGGCGATGAATCGATCTGCACAAATGATCTGTTGAATTTTTTCATCATTTTTGTTGGTTATGCTGGTGGACGGTCGTCCCAGCTCCTCGTCATCCTCCAAAGTGGTTCTGCCTTTCTTAAAACATGAGTGCCACTTAAAACACTGAGTCTGGCTCATAGCTTCATTTTCATATGCTCATCATCATCATCATCATCATCAAATTCCTGCCATGTACCCTCAAGGGGTGTACAGGATATGACAGTACTACATGAAAAAATTACATCATTACTAACTTCCTATCTACAATTTTCCTCCAAATCAGTCTGTTACTTGTCAAGACTCCAACATTATCAGATCTTATATTTCTATCGTCTAAGGCACTTTGTACCGTATCAATCCACCTATATCTTGGTCTTCCTCTGGGTCATTTTCCTGCCAACCTGGCAGAGAACACTTGTTTTGCTAATCTTTCCTCTCCCATTCTATTTAAGTGAGCATACCATCTGAGATTAGCTCTGCTAACGCATTCCTGGATGCTGACAATGTCAAGTTCTTTCCTAATATCCTCATTTTTAATATGATATTGCCATTGATGCCATCTGTTCACGCCTCTAATCTTTCTCAGGACTCTCATATCTGCGGTCTCTAGTCTTTGGTCAAGTGTTTTACTTCTGACCCAGCTCTCAGATCCATAAGTTAAAATTGGTTTGAACACAGTCTTGTATACAGCTAATTTAGTGTTCCGACTAATTTCTTTCTTATTCCATATGAATTTATTCAATTGACTTCCCACGATACCAGCTTTGCTGATTCTGTTGTCTATTTCTATATTTAGTTTACCATCTTCAGTAAAAATTGTGCCTAAGTAGCTGAAATGTTTTACTTGTTCCACAGGTTCTCCATTCACAACACAGTTGACATTTTCAATGATTCTGCCTATTTTCATTGTCTTTGTCTTTTTATTGCTGACCTTCATACCATATCTATTACAACAGCTATTCAATTTAGTCAGAGAATCTTGCAGACTTGTAGCGGATTTATTTAGAAGTATAACATCATCCGCATAAAGCAAAGAGCTGACATTAATATCTCCAATTTTGATATCAGGTTTAATACCACATTCCTTCATAATGTGATCCATATAGATAATGAATAACAGAGGGGATAATGTACATCCTTGTCTCACACCAGATTTAACATTAATCCATCTTCCTGTACTTCCTTCAATTCTAACTGCTGACTCACAACTCAAATAAAGACTAAGTATTGCTTGATATAATGTCCAATTGACACCATATAACTGCAGCGTATTGAATAGATTCTCTCTTGGCACCTTGTCATATGCCTTTTCCAAATCGACAAAACTTAAATACAGATCTTTGTTATATTCCCATGCTTTCTCGACTATTTGTCGTAAAGTGAAGATCTGATCCTGACAGCCTCTATTTGGCCTGAATCCAGCTTGTTCTTCACCAAGCTTTTCTTCCACAATTCTTCTCAACCGTTTCTCAAGTATACTTGCATAGATCTTGCCAGGAACACTCAGTAGGGAAATACCTCTGTAATTCTCACATTCAGTTTTATTTCCCTTTTTATATATGGGTACTATGAGAGCTCTACTCCAATCATCGGGAATTCGTCCCTCTGTCCAGGCTTTCTGAACTATGCAGTGCAGCCACTGTAAGACTCTTATACCACCATACTTCAGCATTTCTGGTCGAATATCATCTACTCCTGCTGCCTTTCCACATTTCAAGCCTTTGATGGCTTTTTCTACTTCAAGTATGGATATGTATTCCTGACTGCATGCCTGGTCAGTGTTTTTTATCACTGTGCTGTCATCACTGCTTGTTTCATTTAGCAGTTTTTCAAAGTAATTACTCCATACTTCAAGGATATCTTTTTCTCCTGTTTTCATTTCACCTTTATCATCTCTAATTCCTTTTACAGCACTCTTTCCTCCATTCCTAAGCTTCTTCAACAACCTCCAGAATATTTTGCCACCTTCTTGATATTTATTTTCTATATTCTTGCCAAAGTCCTCCCATGACTTTTGTTTAGCTAGTTTTACACACTGTTTAGCTTTCTTACATTTGTCTCTGTATTCTGTAAGAGTAAAAGCTGACTTATTTGCCAGGAACTTTTGATATGCTTTCTTCTTTTCCTTCACTGCCTCTTTAACTTCCTGTGTCCACCAGGGAGTTCTGATTTTTTTATCTTTGCACACAACCTCACCACATGCCTCTCTGGCAGAATCAATCAATGTTTCCTTCAGAGTTTGCCACTGAATCTCCAAGGTTTGATTCCTGTTCTCAAACTCTTTCATTTTCTTTTCAATAATATTTCTGTATTTTAGTCTACAGTTTACATCTGAGAGCTGCTCAACTTTTATTCGCTTTAAAACTTTCTTACATGTTATTCTTTTCAATATGAAATTCAATTTTATCCTGCTCAAGACTAAATAGTGATCACTTCCAATTTCAAATCCTCTGTACACTCTGGTGTCCTGCACCAGGGAGAAAACATCACTATCAACAATAACATAGTCAATGAGACTTTTCTTATTCCTAGCCTCTTCTCTCCATGTGAATTTGTGCACATTTTTATGTTGGAACATGGTGTTAGTAATAACCAGTCCATGTCCTGAGCAGAAATCCAACAGATATTTGCCATTATTATTAGCTTTGCTCTTTTCTCCAAATTTTCCCAAAATATTTTTGTATGTCTCACAATCATTTCCTACTCTACTATTTAGATCCCCAACAAGGACCAACTTTTCCTTTTTCATTGTGTCAGTTGCTTTTTCTAAAGCCTCAAAAAATTCCTCCACTTCTACCTTAGTAGAACCTTCTGTGGGACCATAGGCACAAATAAGTCTCATTGTCCAGTTCCTCATTCTCATATTTGCCCACATTACTCTACTTGAGACTGACTGCCATTCAAGAAGATTAGCCTCGTATTTTGTTTGAATACTATGGCTACTCCTTCTTTTCCTTGATTGTTATTGCCTGAATATAACATTTTGTATTTATTGTTCAGAAAGATCTCACCAGTTTTGGTCTTTTTTTGTTTCAGTCACCCCTATTATGTCGATCTGGTACTTATCTAATTCCTCAGCTAGCTCCATTTCTTTGCCATTCAGGCTTCTTACGTTGATAGTACCGATCTTTAACTCTGGTGATGTTGAGTTGGGGTTTGTTGTCAGATTTGTTCCAGTAGCTGACTTTTCGCTGTTCGCCCTGGTTCCCTGGCGAAAACAACGGGGGCCTTGTTTAACCGGGCAACGCCCCAGCCGGCATGAAATTTTGTCATGTTGTACCATCATTTTTTATTTTGGTTTAACCAATAAGAATACAATTTGGTCAGCTAAATCCCAAATTGCCAGCCCATCCTCGTTCGTTCAGTATCAAAGTAGATACCCAACAGGGTGCACCACGAGAAGGTGAGGATTGGACATTAGGTCAGAAGCCCTGGTCGGTTCTCCTCTCAGTTATACAGCTTTGACCCTTAAGCACCCCTTTTTTTCATATGCTTGACTAAGTAATTCAAGAGTGTCTGTAGCAGATTTCCCCAGTTTTATGCAAAATTTTACATTTGTCCTTTGTTCTAATTTCGCGTTCATGGCAAAATCACATGATAAGAATTACATGTCATGAGTTCTGGAGCACACAGTTCAACAATGTCTACACAACTGATACCTAGCACTGTTAGACTGTAACTTGATCTGTCACCAAGTATCCAGCACAGCCCAGTTTCTTTTTGATAGCACCTTGTATGTCCTGTGAGAGGTTTGGCTACAGAGCAATGGTTCAAGAGTAGTCTAAGTAATTGAAGACAATGGATCTAGGAAAGAGAGAAGCAATGTGTAAGGATTTGGAAGTTGAGAAAAATACTTAAAATCCTCTAGGAGCTGAAACATTGGATTTAGGAGGTCAGAATATCAATCTTAAACAGAAGCTAACCTGACAAGCAAAGTCAGAACCAGTACACCCCCCCCACACACATACACACACCGAATTTCCAACAGAACTCTAGGTGAGTTTTGTTAGTTTATGTTTGGAGATTGATCTAAATGCCAAATACCAAAGATGGTATACAGCTTACTTTTATTCTAATAGAAATTCAATGTAAGAGTTGGACCTCTCAAATCCTCAGAGATCCCTAAAAAACTCTTGCAGCATCTAATATGTAACAGCTAAGACATTTAACTCAAATGCCAAATAAAATCTTGTGATTATATGTAATTTTTTAAAGTTAGGTTTAAAAAGCATCATATATTTGATAGTTTCCTCGTGATGACCAAAGTTATGCATTTATGAGGGAGTGCTGAAAAGTTCTGATAAACACCTAGAACAAAAATTATATTAAAGCAACTGATATAACCACAAGAAAGAACATATCTTAAAACCCTTTAACCCCGATGTTTCAGCAAATTATAATAATCTGTTCATTTTCTTTTGGGATATATAAGAAGCCATATAAAAAGGACTACAGATGTGTGAAGGCATAATTGTAAATGGAAGAAATATAGCATTTAAAGTATGCTGACAACATAGAAAATATCCTGACCAAGCTACAAACAAGTAATAAATATGATATGAAAATCAATGATAATAGGAATTAAAAGGGAAGCAATCCAAATAAAAATAGGAATCAATAATACAGAACAAGTAAAGCAATTCAATTACCTAGGATCAATGAACAATGAAGACAGACTATTTCGAAACCATAAAACACAGAATCAATAATGGATAAATAACAATGGGCAGACTACAAAAAATATGGAACAATAAAAATTTTAAGCAAAGAACTCAAAGATATATAAAACAATGATAATTTCCAACAGTACGCTATGGCTCAGAATGCTGGATCTTAAGAAAAAAAAGAAAAGTAGTAGTCTCAATGCTTTTGAAATGAAATGCCTAAGAATAATCAATAGAATAAACTGGACAGAAAGAAAAACAAATGAAAAAGTCAGAGAAGAATTTAACTTTAAAGAAACGATAATTACAGCACTAAAAAAGAGCCAACTAGGATGGTTTGGACATGTTTCAAGAATGAACCCAGAAAGACTACCAAACACATTGTACATTGTAAAGACTACCAAACACAAACTGTCCTTCAATTCTACCATTAAATGGCAGAATTGAAGGTCAGCCCAGCAGAGGAAGATCAAGAAAGAAATGGATTGACAACATTAAAGAAAGCACCCACTTGAACTCCATAAAAAGACAGTAGACAGAAAGAAATGGCAAAAATTCGGGTTGAGTTCTTTGAGGAACTCAACCCGTCATGAGCGGAAGAGAAGAAGACACGCCAGGTGTTTTGAAGAAATTTGAAGACAGAAGTGTAGGCCATTATTGAGTATTTTGTGCAGCAAGAAAAGTCCGTAACTGAGATTCACCGAACTCTGCATGACATTTTAGGGGGGCTGTGCCCCAGCATATCCAACAGTTGCCAGCCAAATTTAAAACTGGGCATCCTGAAACAAAAGAATCCCCCAGGTCTCGAAGACCCTCCACTGCCATTACACCTGAAATCATTGATGCAGTGTATGCCATGATCCTTGATGACAGACAAATGCCAGCCAAAAACATTGCAAAGACTCTGGGGATATATATCCAGGGAATGAGTTGGGATCATTATCCCCCAACATCTGAACATGCGAAGTGGGTCTCCAAATGTTTCAATCCTAACCAAAAGAGAGAATGTGTACTGACATCTCAAGGGATTTTTGGTCATTTTGAGATATAAGGTGCAAATTTTTTGGCTCGTATTGTGACTGTTGATGAAATATGGCTTCATCACTATGACTGAGAGACCAAACAACATTCAATGGAGTGGAGACACAAAGATTCTTCATGGCCAAAGAAGTTCTGAACCCAAAAGTCAGCAGGGAAGGTTGTTGCCACTGTCTTTTAGGATATGGATGGTGTAATCCTTACCATGCATCCTCAAGGGGGTGTTTAGGATATTATGATAGAACTATATGAAAAGCTTACATCATTGCTAACTTCCACCAACAATTTTCCTCCAAATCAATCTGTTATCTGTCAAGACTTCAACATCAGCAGATCTATATTTCTGTCTTCTAAGGCACTTTTTACTGTATCAATCCACCAATATCTTGGTCTTCGTCTGGGTCCTTTTCCTACCAACCTGGCAAAGAGCACTTGTTTTACTAATCTTTCCTCTCCCATTCTGTTTAAGTGACCATACCACCTGATATTAGCACTGATAACACATTCCTGGATACTACTAATGTCAATTCCTAAAATATCCTTGTTTTTAATATGATATTGCCATTGATGCCAACTGATCACACCTCCAATCCTTCTCAGGATCAAGTGTTTATTTCTAACTCGGCTTTCAGATCCATAGGTTACAATTGGTTGGAACACTGTCTTGTATACAGCTAATTTAGTGTTTTGACTAATATTATTATTATATCACACCTCCAGGGAGTCCAAAGAGTCATCGAGGGAGGGCATCAACTCCACGTCTCACTACTCAACCAACCTTCATCATCTAACACCAACGCCATCTACTGCCGACTACCACCACTAATGCTGTCACAGACAATCACAAACATCCATGCCCACAGCGGGATTCGAACCCACAGCCTTTAATTTCTCTCTTATTCCATATAAATTTATTCAGTTGATTTCCTACCATACTGGTTTTGTTAATTCTGTTCTTCACTAAGAATTATGCCTATGTAGCTGAAATGTTTTACTTGTTCTATAAGTTTTCCATTCATGATGCAGTTTATATTTTCAATGTTTCTACCCATTTTCATTGTCTTTGTGTTATTGCTGATGATGTTGTTGTTCTCTTGTCCTTTGAAGAGTCTTAGATGTTTCCATGTGCTGATTTTAATACTATATTTATTATAACTGTAATTCAATTTAGGCAGGGAATCTTACACACTTGTACTGGATTTATTTAAAAGTACAGCATCATCTGCATAAAGCAAAGAGCTGAGATTAGAATCTCCAATTTTGATATCAGGTTTAATACAGTTTTCCTTCATAATGTAATCCATATAAATAATGAATAACAGAGGGGATAATGTACATCCTTGTCTGACACAGATTTAACATCAAACCATCTTCCTGTACTTCTGTCAATTCTAGCTGCTGACTAACAACTCAGACTAAATATTGCTTGATGTAATGCTCCACTGACACAACATAACTATAGCATTTATTGAATAGGTTTTCTCTTGGCACCCTGTCATATGCCATTTTCAGGTTTACAAAATTTAAATACAGATCCTTGTTATATTCATATGATTTCTCAACTATTTCTCGTAAAGTGAAAATCTGATCATGACAGCTTCTATTTGGCCTGAATTCTGCTTGTTCTTCACCAAGCTTCCCTTCTAAAATCCTCAACTGTTTCTCAAGTATTACTTAGATAAATCTTACCAGGAACACTCAATAGGGAAATACCTCTGTAAATCTCACATTGTTTTATTTCCCTTTTCATATATGGGTACTATGAGAGTTTTACTCCAATCATCTGGAATTCGTCCCTCTCTCTCTCTCTAGTCCTTCTGAACTATGCAGTGCAGCCACTTCAAGACTTTTATGCCTCCACATTTGAGCATTTCTGGTCAAATATCATCTACTCCTGCTGTCTTTTTTAAATTCAAGTATGGATATTTCTGACTGCATGCCTGGTCAGTGTTTTTTTACTACTGTGCTGTCACTGATTGTTTCATTTAGAAATTTTTTGAAGTAATTACTCCATACTTCAAGGATATCTTTTTCTCCAGTTTTCATGACACCTTTATCATCTCTAATTCCTTTTACAGCACTCTTTCCTTCATTTTTGAGCTTTTCAACAGCCTCCAAAATATTTTGTCACCTTCCTAATATTTATTTTATGTGTTCTTGACAAAGTCTTTGCATGACTTTTGTTGAGCTAGCTTTACACACTGTTTAGCTTTCTTACATTTGTTTCTGTATTCTCTAAGAGCACAAGAGACTTATTTGCCAGGAACTTTTGATAGGCTTTTTTCTTTTCCTTTACTGTCTCTTTAACTTCCTGTATCCACCATGGAGTTCTGATTTTTCTATCCTTGCAGACAACCTCACAAGGCCACATCTGAACTATCACATGCCTCTCTGGCTGAATCAATCAATGTTTTCTTCAGGATTTGCCACTGAATCTTCAAGGTTTGGTTCCTGTTTTCAAACTCTTTCATTTTTTCTTGAATAACATTTGTGTATTTTAGTCTACAGTTCATATCTGAGTGCTGCTCAACTTTTATTTGCTTTAGAACTTTCTTACAAGTCTTCTTATATGAAATTCAATTTTATCCTGCTCAAGACTAAATGGTGATCACTTCCAATTTCAAATCCTCTGTAAACTCTAGTGTCCAGTGAGAAAATATCACTGTCAGCAATAACATAGTCAATCAATAAGACTTTTCTTATGCTTTGCCTCTTCTCTCCATGTGAATTTGTGCACATTTTTATGTTGGAATACTGTGTTAGTAATGACCAGTCCATGTCCTGAGCAGAAATCCAACATATATTTGCCATTATTATTAGCTTTGCTCTTTTCTATCCAAATTTTCCCAAAACATTTCTGTATATCTGATAATCATTTCCTACTCTATTTAGATCTCCAACAAGGACCAACTTCTTTTCCTTTTTCATTCTGTAAGTTTCTTTCCCTTAAGTCCCAAAAAATTCATTCACTTCTACCTTATTAAAACCATCTGTGGGACACAAATATCAGAATTCCCCATTCTGATATTTGTCCACATGACTATACTTGATATTGCCTGCCATTCAAGAAGATTAGCCTCATATTTAGTGTTAAATACTATAACTACTCCTTTTCCCTGAACTGTTAGCAGCAGTTTATTCAACAGCTCCAAAGGAAAAATGCTGCAGGAATCTCTGCCTCGCCCACCCTATTCGCCAGACCTGGCCCCAGCTATTTCCTATTCTGAAATTTAAAGAAACACTTGAAAGGAACAAAATTTACCACAGATGATGAAGTCATATCTGTAGCTGAGAACTGGTTTGTGCAACAAGGGAAAGACTTTTTTCTCAGAGGACTGCGAATGATGCAGCAGCATGCATTATAACAAGTGCACAACACTTCGTAGGGAATATGTAGAATAATGTGTAAGTTACATGGTTCTATCTCAATTCCTTCACACACCCTCATATACTGAAATATGCCAAAGCAATAAAACAGTACGTATTAAGCAGGATGGTTTTCAGCAGACAATTGCTAAAAACATTATTTGGAGCCTCCTATCTAAAATGGGATGATACCCTTTTACATCCATTACCACGCTAACAGCAACTCTAAAATGGCTCATGCTAGACAGACTAAGTTAAAAATAAATTGTTGTTCATTCAATGAATGAACAAAAATAGATGATTATTGATTTTATCCAATAATAAATGCAATTCAACGCAGTGAATTTTTGAATCTCCTATCATTCACAATATCAAGATAAAAAGAGCATTTTGGCTATTGGGCTTTGGTTTGTTCGGGTTCATAATACCATATATTCCGGTGTACAAGTCGACCTGGCATATAAGTCGATATTGGAATTTTTTGAGTTTATTTGAGATTTTATTGTATACTCGTCATTTTTTATAGAAAAATTTTTAAGTAAAATTTTTATACAGGCGTGAACCACTAGGATCATAACTGCCTTTTTGTCTTTCCATTCTTTGTTTTAGCAAAAGATATAAAATACCTAGTTGACAAAAGAAATTTTATTTTGCATTAACCAGTTAACCAATAATGAACTAAAGTGCAATGGTTCCTTTTAAAAGAATGAAATATGACGTGAGCTTTAAGTGCAAAGTGATTAAATTTGCAAAAGAAAATACTGTGTTTAAATCAAGGGGATATTAAATCCCACACTGTTTTAAAACCGAATAAGAAACTCAAAGATTGGAATCAGAGAGTTTCATGCTGAATATAGTATAGTAAACTATAAAAGTATCGGTGACTACTAGCGTGAGCTAATATCCCCTTAATTTAAATAATGTTTATATCACCGAAATAAAGCCTATTGGCTCTTTATATATTTAAGTAACTTAATGGGTGCACCTTTTTGACAACTCATATAGCAGAGTACATACGTTATTTTCGCTATACCCCTTGGTATTAATTTGGTCTAGCTACACACTGATGAAGCCCCAATAAAAGCTGAAACCGGTCTGGGTAGTAACCTCCCACCATAATGTAATAACAGCATACATTTCCTAGGAAATGTGTTTTACATTATGAAAAATACCAAGAATAGCGATCAGAACTTTACCACCTTTGCTACGAGTTGCCCGAGTTTGTACTACGTACTTGGACTATGTGCATTAGCTCACGCTAATAATCGCCGATACTTTTATAGTTTACTATACTATATTCGGCATGAAACTCTCTTATTCCAATCTTTGAGTTTCTTATTCGGTTTTAAAACAATGTGGGATTTAATATCCCCTTAATTTATATAATGTTTATATCGCCGAAATGAAGCCTATTGACTCTTTATATATTTAAGTTACTCACTGTGTTGCTGCACGTCAGTTTGGAGTAAACAAAGCACTAGTTTGCGATTGAAGAAAAAATGAAACTTTAATAATGAAAATGCCAAAAAATAAGTGCACATTACGGAAAGGAATTTCTAAGTGGCCTATTCTGGAAAATAATGTTGCAGATTGGGTTCAAAAAAATTGCCAAAATGGACTCATTATAATGAGAAACAATATTCGTTTATTTGCTTTGAAGTGGAGCAAAGCAAATAAAAAGGACAGTGCAAAGCTACAGTGAGTTGGTTTAGCCGGATTATGGAAAGGAAAAATTTAGTGCTTCGACTAAAAACGAAAATTGCACAGAAGCTGCCAAAGGATTTGGATGATAAGTTATTAAGTTTTCAAAGATTTATAATTACTAAAAGAAAGCAAAAAAATTATTTATTGTCTCAAATCGGAAATATGGATGAAACTCCAGTTATGTTTGACATGATCGGGAATAGAACAGTAGAATTGAAAGGAAGTAAAACTATTTCTTTAAAAACAACTGGACATGAAAAAAGCCGTTTCACAGTTGTACTTGCTTGTATGGCTGATGGTACTAAATTAAAACCTATGATATTTTTTAAAAGAAAAACAATGCCGAAGATCGAAATTCCAAACGTTTTTGTCCATGTTCATGAGAATGGTTGGATGGACGAAGCAGGAGTTAAGCTGTGGATAAAAAATATTTGGAATACACGACAAGGTGATTAAAAATCCAAACAGTCTTTTAATGTGGGACATGTTCAAATCCCATTTAACGGAGAGCACAAAATCTTTATTAAGAGAGAATAATACCAATATGGCAGTGATTCCAAGTGGGTTAACTTCACTAGTGCAACAACATTTGTATAAACAAGCCATTTAAAGACAGTTTACGAAAACAGTGGAATGCGTGGATGCACGAAGGAGAGAAAAATTACACAAAAGGAGGACAAATGTGACATGCATCTTTGGTAAATATGTGTGAATGGGTAGCGAAAGCATGGGATGAAATAAAACCAGATACAGTAATAAAATCTTTTAAAAAATGTGCTATATCTGACAAATTAGATGGCTCTGAAGATGATTTTGTTTACAATGATGACGAAATTGATGCTAAATCTGATGGAGAAAACGAATACAATTTATATGACAATATACTGGACGAAATTACAGAACCAGAGTACAGTGAACTTTTCATACATTCAGACAGTGAAAATTAAATTTTAATTATGTAATTACCTACCTATTTTCTTTTGTAAATAAATAATTATATAAACATGTAAATAATTTTTTCTGTAAATAAATTTGATAGTTGAAATATTTTTATTTATTTATTCTTTTTGTATATTGCTAATAAATTTAACAGAGTATGATACGTACTAGTTTTTTCTTGGAAAGCAATCAATTTTTGATCAGGCATATAAGTCGACCTAAAAAATTTAGTACTTTTTTTTTTTCAATGCTGAAAAGTCGACTTATACACCGGAATACACGGTACTATAAATTTGCTATAACAAAGTTTGCTATAGCACAATATGAATATATTTATTCCAAAAACACTCCGGCTCTATTTTATTTCTCCAATTTTCTTTTCTTTTTTTTCCCCTTTCTATATATTATAGCATAATTAATAATAAAAAAAAGTTTAGAGTAAATGTAAAAAAAAGGGGGTAGAGAATGGTTTTATCTAAGCTTATTGAATTAGGCTCACAAGATGAGAAATGAATAAGCACAAATACAATTAACACATGCATGAATTAATGATGATATTTTAAACAAACCTTTCACAGTCAAGTCTTCCCACTGATAGTGCCGAAGGTTCAATGAAGTTAAAAAGAGAACAGCCTGTTCTTCAAACTGAAAAAATTAATAAGATGCAAGTTTAGCATTTGCAGAATACACTGATTGTTTCATAATGACTATGTGAAGATACCACAGTAAAATTCTTGTTATGGTTTATAGTAATAGTACAATTAGACTTCAAATTTGAAATTTCAGAGACAACATAATGCATGATTTCTGAAATCATGCATTATTTTGTCTCTAAAATTTCAGAAATCATGCCTATCTTAAAAATAAAGGGGCAAAAGGATAAATATGACAGTTTTTACTAAGTTGTATAACGTTTTGCAAGGACAGCAGTAATCTTTTTGAAAATATATGAATTTTGATGAGGAAAAGAAAAAAAATGATGTTTTTAAAAATAAAGCTTTGTAGTGACTTTCATTAGCACCGAAATCTTCTGCACACATGACATCTTTAAAATTCACTTTACTTTTATCAACACTTTTCAACACACCCTCACATACTGAAAATATGCCATAGCAATAAAACAGTACGTAGAAAACAAAGCAAAGATTTTCTATTATGTTGACATTTTTACAAAAATATTTAAATTACAGTACTTGGCTGAAGAATCCTCCATACAAAAAAATCAGTGTCAAAATATTAAATGAAGTAAACATAAATTAAACAGAAAGTTGTTTAATTTATGTAGCTTAATATCCTATAGGTATTTTAACAGTGAAAATAAAATACTTTAACAAAAACATTTAATTGCATTTCTTAAACCATGTTTTATTTAAATTATACATATTTTTGGTCTTAAGGGGTGCTTAAGGGTCAAAGCTGTATAACTGAGAGGAGACCTCCACATAGCCTTTAAAGGAATGCGGAGAACCGACCAGGGCTTCTGACCTAATGTCCAATCCTCACCTTCTCGTGGTGCACCCTGTTGGGTATCTACTTTGATACTGAACGAACGAGGATGGGCTGGCAATTTGGGATTTAGCCGACCAAATTGTATTCTTATTGGTTAAACCAAAATAAAAAATGATGGTACAACATGACAAAATTTCATGCCGGCTGGGGCGTCGCCCGGTTAAACAAGGCCCCCGTTGTTTTCGCCAGGGAACCAGGGCGAACAGCGAAAAGTCAGCTACTGGAACAAATCTGACAACAAACCCCAACTCAACATCACCAGAGTTAAAGATCGGTACTATCAACGTAAGAAGCCTGAATGGCAAAGAAATGGAGCTAGCTGAGGAATTAGATAAGTACCAGATCGACATAATAGGGGTGACTGAAACAAAAAAGACCAAAACTGGTGAGATCTTTCTGAACAATAAATACAAAATGTTATATTCAGGCAATAACAATCAAGGAAAAGAAGGAGTAGCCATAGTATTCAACACAAAATACGAGGCTAATCTTCTTGAATGGCAGTCAGTCTCAAGTAGAGTAATGTGGGCAAATATGAGAATGGGGAACTGGACAATGAGACTTATTTGTGCCTATGGTCCCACAGAAGGTTCTACTAAGGTAGAAGTGGAGGAATTTTTTGAGGCTTTAGAAAAAGCAACTGACACAATGAAAAAGGAAAAGTTGGTCCTTGTTGGGGATCTAAATAGTAGAGTAGGAAATGATTGTGAGACATACAAAAATATTTTGGGAAAATTTGGAGAAAAGAGCAAAGCTAATAATAATGGCAAATATCTGTTGGATTTCTGCTCAGGACATGGACTGGTTATTACTAACACCATGTTCCAACATAAAAATGTGCACAAATTCACATGGAGAGAAGAGGCTAGGAATAAGAAAAGTCTCATTGACTATGTTATTGTTGATAGTGATGTTTTCTCCCTGGTGCAGGACACCAGAGTGTACAGAGGATTTGAAATTGGAAGTGATCACTATTTAGTCTTGAGCAGGATAAAATTGAATTTCATATTGAAAAGAATAACATGTAAGAAAGTTTTAAAGCGAATAAAAGTTGAGCAGCTCTCAGATGTAAACTGTAGACTAAAATACAGAAATATTATTGAAAAGAAAATGAAAGAGTTTGAGAACAGGAATCAAACCTTGGAGATTCAGTGGCAAACTCTGAAGGAAACATTGATTGATTCTGCCAGAGAGGCATGTGGTGAGGTTGTATGCAAAGATAAAAAAATCAGAACTCCCTGGTGGACACAGGAAGTTAAAGAGGCAGTGAAGGAAAAGAAGAAAGCATATCAAAAGTTCCTGGCAAATAAGTCAGCTTTTACTCTTACAGAATACAGAGACAAATGTAAGAAAGCTAAACAGTGTGTAAAACTAGCTAAACAAAAGTCATGGGAGGACCTTGGCAAGAATATAGAAAATAAATATCAAGAAGGTGGCAAAATATTCTGGAGGTTGTTGAAGAAGCTTAGGAATGGAGGAAAGAGTGCTGTAAAAGGAATTAGAGATGATAAAGGTGAAATGACAACAGGAGAAAAAGATATCCTTGAGGTATGGAGTAATTACTTTGAAAAACTGCTAAATGAAACAAGCAGTGATGACAGCACAGTGATAAAAAACACTGACCAGGCATGCAGTCAGGAATACATATCTATACTTGAAGTAGAAAAAGCCATCAAAGGCTTGAAATGTGGAAAGGCAGCAGGAGTAGATGATATTCGACCAGAAATGCTGAAGTATGGTGGTATAAGAGTCTTACAGTGGTTGCACTGCATAGTTCAGAAAGCCTGGACAGAGGGACGAATTCCCGATGATTGGAGTAGAGCTCTCATAGTACCCATATATAAAAAGGGAAATAAAACTGAATGTGAGAATTACAGAGGTATTTCCCTACTGAGTGTTCCTGGCAAGATCTATGCAAGTATACTTGAGAAACGGTTGAGAAGAATTGTGGAAGAAAAGCTTGGTGAAGAACAAGCTGGATTCAGGCCAAATAGAGGCTGTCAGGATCACATCTTCACTTTACGACAAATAGTCGAGAAAGCATGGGAATATAACAAAGATCTATATTTAAGTTTTGTCGATTTGGAAAAGGCATATGACAAGGTGCCAAGAGAGAATCTATTCAATACGCTGCAGTTATATGGTGTCAATGGGGCATTATATCAAGCAATACTTAGTCTTTATTTGAGTTGTGAGTCAGCAGTTAGAATTGAAGGAAGTACAGGAAGATGGTTTAATGTTAAATCTGGTGTGAGACAAGGATGTACATTATCCCCTCTGTTATTCATTATCTATATGGATCACATTATGAAGGAATGTGGTATTAAACCTGATATCAAAATTGGAGATGTTAATGTCAGCTCTTTGCTTTATGCGGATGATGTTATACTTCTAAATAAGTCCGCTACAAGTCTGCAAGATTCTCTGACTAAATTGAATAGCTCTGTTGTAATAGATATGGTATGAAGGTCAGCAATAAAAAGACAAAGACAATGAAAATAGGCAGAATCATTGAAAATGTCAACTGTGTTGTGAATGGAGAACCTGTGGAACAAGTAAAACATTTCAGCTACTTAGGCACAATTTTTACTGAAGATGGTAAACTAAATATAGAAATAGACAGAATCAGCAAAGCTGGTATCGTGGGAAGTCAATTGAATAAATTCATATGGAATAAGAAAGAAATTAGTCGGAACACTAAATTAGCTGTATACAAGACTGTGTTCAAACCAATTTTAACTTATGGATCTGAGAGCTGGGTCAGAAGTAAAACACTTGACCAAAGACTAGAGACCGCAGATATGAGAGTCCTGAGAAAGATTAGAGGCGTGAACAGATGGCATCAATGGCAATATCATATTAAAAATGAGGATATTAGGAAAGAACTTGACATTGTCAGCATCCAGGAATGCGTTAGCAGAGCTAATCTCAGATGGTATGCTCACTTAAATAGAATGGGAGAGGAAAGATTAGCAAAACAAGTGTTCTCTGCCTGGTTGGCAGGAAAACGACCCAGAGGAAGACCAAGATATAGGTGGATTGATACGGTACAAAGTGCCTTAGACGATAGAAATATAAGATCTGATAATGTTGGAGTCTTGACAAGTAACAGACTGATTTGGAGGAAAATTGTAGATAGGAAGTTAGTAATGATGTAATTTTTTCATGTAGTACTGTCATATCCTGTATACACCCCTTGAGGGTACATGGCAGGAATTTGATGATGATGATGATATTTTTGGTCGTAAAATGTTAAAAAATATAAGACTTATTGTTAAACTGACCATAGATTTTTAATTTATACGTATGTTCGTACAATATTGCCTACTGGTTTCGCTAGTAAGCTTTCTTAAGCTTCCCCATAATGACAATGTGACCGAAAGTTGAATAAATAACAACTACTACATTTATAAATTACACATGGACTCAAATATTAGTTAATTTGATAATTACATGGTAGTCCTGCAACTGTGAAAAATGGCAACTTATTATTATTTTTTTAAAAGAGATTCTGATTTCATCATATCTGGTATCCTGAAGAAATATACACGCCATTGTAATAATACTAGACAACTTTACATCATTACTATTATACAATAAATAAATTTTCAATTTATCAGTCTACCAAATCTTTAAATTTTGATCCAATTTTGTTTTTATTAAAGCCAGATTTAGCCTCCCTGAACTTTCATCAAGCAACAGCCCTACTAACATCTGTTTTGCATTTTTGCATTTCTTATAATTTATTTATTTATTACTTATACACGCCATTGTAAATACAATAAATACAATAAACTATCAACAAGTCCTTCTGACCAAATCTCCACAGAAAGAGTGCTGCACTAAAGCAATTATCCACTATAGCAAGCAACAATTGATTGTATTACATTTACATTCAGGAAACCTGAGCAATACAATTATTGCATAATTATTATGTCAATATCTATGTATGGCAATATTTTTTTATACTATGCAAAGTCTGACAGCATTCAATATTTACTTCAGTTTCACTAAATTTCCAGCTATGATTTACACTGTTATGACAAGGTTAATAACTTCCCCTTAATCGAAATAAAATGAACTGATTACATGAAACACAATCATTAACTTGGACCATTATGTCCAAGTTAATGATTGTGTTTCATTAACTTGTACCAGTTTATACCAGTCAAAAAAATTTGCTATCATGCATCTGGAGCAATTATAAAATAGGCCTTAAACCTGGTTTTCCCTTTCAGTCATTTCTGACCTCCATATGAGACCGGCTAACTCACCTTTAGTCGAAAGAGACCAGATAAATGTTCCTCTCACGTCACTGACAAGAATCAAACCCAGGTCTTTACGACCAAAGGGCTTCGTCTATACCAGTGTTTCTCAACTTTTTTTGGATCATGCCCCACCTCAACGTCTCGAAGATTTTGATTCCCCCTCCAGCATAATAGTTAGCCAAATTCTGAAAAAGTATAATATAAATATGTACATGTACATTTTCTAATTGCCCCCCTGTGGGGGCGTACGCCCCAAGTTGAGAAACACTGGTCTATACTGACTGAGTTATGGAGGCTCCTAGGCCTTAAAAGAGATTCCAAAAAAAAAAAAAAAACTGACACTCGTACATTCACCAACAAAAAAAAAACAGACTAAAAACATTATTAGGTCCAGATGCCTGGACACAATTTTCAGAAAATATCCAATCCCAAATTAATGATTACACAAAGGTTGATTGAAACTCACCATAGAAAAAAATGGAACACCTTGACAAACCCCTATAAAAATAAAAATGTAGCTTCCAACTCTTCTGAAAATACTACAACACAATTTACACCAAACAACCCGATTAGAAATTTATCAAATTATAACCCCATACCTGATGTATTTATCAACTTAAACAAAGGTTTACATTTTACCATATCCCCAAAATATGTATCAAGCAAAGATGTGATCATTGAAAACCAGGCAAAACTAGAAACAGACCCAAATAAAGAAGTAATATTTCATAAAATAAATAACACCATCAATAAAAAAATAAAGTAACATTACTCCTAACTTGGGGGAAGCTTTGATATCAAAAAAAGAACCTGGACATTATGATCGTGAAAGCAGACAAAGGCAACATAGTGGTCATTAAAATATAACTGATTATCAAATAAAATAGCAGAAATTTTGAATGATCAAAACACGTACCAAAAAATTCAAAATGACCCCACTCCTAACTTCATAAAACAGACTGATAACATATTACATGAATTAAAAAAATCAAAATAATATAGATAAAACAATAATAGGAAAAAAAAACGTACCCAAGACCACTCAATCTCCACATACATTCGACATTCGGACAAGTCAAAATTCATAGTGAGCAGCCCTTTATATAAATTTTTAAATTTCATATAAAAACATTACTACATCACCTTTATCCAAATTCTTAATAAAATTACTCAAACCATTTTTAACCATATCTAAATTTATGATTAAAAATACTGATGACTTATTCCAAAAATATCAAACCTAACTTTATCTCATAAAGATGGCCTTACATCACTAGATGCAACTGCACTATATACCAATGTGGACATCTTCAGAGTTCACTATAGAATTAGAACACAAAAAATATCTATAAATTTCCTAAATTTATAAAAGAGCAGCTCTTTTCATATTACTACTGTGCGACCACAGATGCGAGACCACTCAACACTTCTGCGCATGTCAGAAGAAGGCGAATCCATTCCGATAAGAGTAATCAATGCTTTTCATGGGATGAGTGTTTATTATTATATGTCAGAAAATTAGCTTTTCTCTTATGAAAATTTTAGTTTTTAAACTGGTAACCATTTCGCTTGTACAACAATTGGAAAATTGACATATAAAGCACATGATTTCAAGTGTTAGTAACGAATTTGTACATTACCTTATTCCTTTCTCTCCTTCAACATGAATTGACTCTTCTTGGCACATTGCTAGCTGAGGGTCTCGGATCTGTGGTCAGACAGTACCTTTGTCACACATCTGCTCATGACAAATTTCACCAATGATAATATACAAGTAATGGATATGTTACCTCCATTTATTTAAATCAATACAGCTTTACAATACATGTAGTCCTGTCCTCCACATAATAAGTGTGAGGACAGGGCCACATGTATCATATTGACATTTTTACCCAATGACACCTAATCACGAATAGATATTGAATGATGGTTAGATCTGTCAGTGCGTAACAATGTCAACATAATACATGCAGTCCCATATGCATCATGTGAGGACACAAAAACCACACGTATTTTAATGTAGGCACAATGCCTAAATGTCAATCATGGCATTATGTCAACACAATACCTCGTACCGTATCCACTAATACAGTAAGAGGTATAAATTTTTATTCTTCATACTGTGTATGAAGAATAAAAACATTTTAATGTAAAAGCCTTCTAAGTAGACAAAAAGAGTAAGACAATAATATAAATGTAAAAAAAAAAATAAAATAATAATAAATCATGAAAAAGAAACCTACAGTAATATTAGTGCATTCTTGATGTCTGTGTTTTGGAGACCTCGATAACTTAGCAGCCATTAATACTTGTGCTGCACGAGATAACGGCAATTTTATACCATTGATGTTGCCAGTGAAATCTTGTATATTTTTAATACACCTAGAATATAAAATAAAAGGTTTAATTCTACACATCTTTGATTTTATTATTTCTACAAATCTTTAATTTTACATTTTTTTTCTTCTGTATACAAATCAACCTACAAAAGATTATAAATCCATAGCGCATCAGCATCTTATAGGTGAGCCATGGATTTAAAGTGCTCAGAAACTTGTCCTAAAGACCCAAAAATGAACTATTTCAAACCACCTTGGTCCTCCAGTGCTGTTTTACCTATTGCACTAGATACTCTATAGCAAATGCATATGGATCAGAAAGAGAGCTTATTATAGTGCAAAGTTCACTACAGTAAATTTAAGGGAAGAATAATATAAATTAAAGGTACCAAGAAATTATATACTTGGTTTAGACCCAAAAACATGAACTATTTCAAACCACTTTGGTCCTCCAGTGCTGTTTTACCTGTTGCACTAGACACTCTATAGCAAATGCATATGGACCAGAAAGAGAGTTTATTATAGTGCAAAGTTCGCTGCAGTAAATTTAAGGGAAGAATAATATAAATTAAAGGTACCAAGAAATTATATACTTGGTTTAATCCTTTATCGAAGTGTAAGCAAAGTTTGTTCCTGAAGTATTTTCAGGACTGGGGCAACTCGTATATACACCCTCTGTCCAAAAAGAAACCGAACTTTTCGAAAACATAAGAAACTAGTGGTGCCACCTGTTGTATCTTTTTTGATATCGAAAGCGGCAACCTTCATTAGTGTTGTGTAAACTGTGTATGACATCTGTTTCATTAGAGGTCGAGTTATAGTGCCAAGAGTGACAGTGTGTTTGATGAACGGTCAGAAAATGAGTTTCAAACAGAGAGCTGCGATTGATTTTTGTGTTAAACTTGGTAAAAGTTTTATCAAAACACATCAAATGCTTAAAAGAGCATACAGTGATGAATGCTTATCCTATACTCAAGTTTAACAGAGCTTTAAGCAATTTCAAAGTGGTTGTGAGACGCTTGAGGACGTCGAAAAGCTGGGCCGTCCAAAAACTGGACTGAGCGAAGTTAACATCCAAAAAGTGTGTGATTTCATCAAAGAAAACCTGAAATCATCTGTGAGATTGAAGATGAATTGGGGATTCCAAAATCAACTGTGCACAACATTTTGACCGAGAGTTTGGGCCTTCGTAAACTGAATTTGTGATTTGTTCCCTACAAGTTGACTGACGACCAAAAATTGTATCAAATTGAACACTGCAAAGACCTCATTAAAACCGCTCATAAGGACTCAAACTTCCTTGAAACAATCATTACTGGTGACGAAACATGATGTTTTGAGCCCAAAACAAAGTGCCAGAGTGCAGAGTGGAGACCACCAGAAGAGGTACATCTGAAAAAAAGTCGCTTGGAGAAGTCAAAACTAAAGACAATTCTCATATGTTTCTACGATTCCAAGGGCATTATCCACAAAAAATTCATTCCGGCTGGCCAAACGGTTCAATGGTGAGTTTGATCTCGAAATTTTGAAGCGACTGATAGCGAGAATTCGTCGCATACGGCATGATGCAGGCAGCTGGTCACTTTTGCACAATAATGCACAATCTCATCATTCGAACATGGTGAGACAATTTTTGAGCAAAAACCAAATTTGTGTGTTAGATTACTTGCCACATTCACCTGATTTAGCAGCCTGCGACTTCTTTCTCTTGCCCCGACTTCATTTGCCAATGAAAGGAAAGCGATATGACACCACTGAAAATGTTCAAGTGGCAGTAACCACAACTCTCAACAGCATGGTCAATTAACGAATTAATTGACCATGCCAAACACTGTATCATTTGCCTTAGTATCCCATATATGAGTAGCCAAAATGTGTCACACCCTATTATTAAAATACTTTGGATTAGAAGTAGCTGTTGGAAGTTTTTCCACTTGGTTATACTATAAATTAATTATAATAAAAGCAATAAATTTTACTTACACTTGGGTAAAGGATTAAACCAAGTACAGCAGTACCTTGAGATACGAGCCGTCACTAGGTCGATTCTTTACCTTGAGTTACAAGCCAGAATTTGAGATACGAGACTGCTTCGGTGACATCACAACCACCACTCTGCTCAGATTCCCGAGTCTTGCACGTCGTTCGATTCACATGTTTACCTCACCGCAGAAGCAATTCTGTCGTGTTGAGTTTGAATTTTTTGTTGTTTTTTTTTGTATGTACAGTTATTTACCTAATTTTTTTCGTATAACCATGAGTCCAAAGAAGGTGAGTGTAAAGAACAGTGGTGAGAAAAGGAAAAAGGTGATATCCATGGAATTAAAGCATGAGATAATAGACAAACATGAGCAAGGTGTAAGAGTAATAGACTTGGCAACGCAGTATGATCACACTACATCTACGATATGTATTCTAAAGCAGGACTCGATAAAGGCTATAACTCCAGCTAAGGGCATTAAAATTATTTCAAAGCTATGCAATTCTGTCCATGAAAAGATGGAGAACCTGATGATTTTTTGGTTGACAGGGAAGCAGCTCACAGGAGACACTGTGACAGAGACTATAATTTCAGAGAAGGCACGAGCCATTTACACAGATTTGCTGCAGCAGACCCCAGATACTTCAGCACAGGAGGCTTCACAAAAGCAGTTCAAAGCCAGTCCTGGGTGGTTCGAAAATTTCCGAAAAAGGACCAGCATTCACTCAGTTGTCAGGCATGGTGAGGCAGCGAGATCTGATTCTAAGGCAGCTGAGGTATTTGTCAACACCTTCGCTGATTTGATCGAAGATAAAGGATATATCCCCCAACAAGTTTTCAACTGTGACGAGACAGGACTCTTCTGGAAGAAGATGCCAAGCAAAACTTACATAACAGCAGAAGAAAAGATGCCAGGTCACAAGCCCATGAAGGATAGGTTGACCCTCGCACTGTGTGCAAATGCGAGTGGTGACCGCTGCTCGTATACCACTCAGAAAACCCCAGAGCCTTCAAGACACATAAGGTTTTAAAAGTAAAACTGCAGGTTATGTGGAGGGCAAACCCAAAGGCATGGGTCACCAGGCAGTTTTTTTGTGAAGCGGGTCAACTTGGTCTTTGGTCCTGCCATTAAGGAATACCTCGAGGTCAATGACTTACCTCTGCAAGCCCTTCTCGTCCTTGACAATGCTCCTGCCCACCCACCAAACCTTGAGGACGACATCCTCAAGGAGTTCAGCTTTATAAAGGTTCTCTACTTTCCACCCAACACCACCCCTATCCTACAGCCTATGGACCACTCCAATTTCAAGAAATGTTTTACCAAACACATGTTCCAACGCTGCTTTGAGGTTACGGAGAGCACAAACCTCACCCTTCAAATTCTGGAAGGACCACTACAACATTGTCATATGCCTCAAAATTATTGATATGGCCTGGCAGGGAGTTACAAAAGGACACTGACCTCTGCATGGAAAAAGCTGTGACTAAATGGGACTTTGAAGGATTTAGACCTGAACAGGAAGTGCTGGAGGAGATTGTGTCCCTCGGAAAGTCCATGGGCCGGGAGGTGGATGAGGGAGACATCGAAGACCTTGTCGCCACACATTCAGAGGAACTAACAACAGAACTACACACACAGCAATATAAAGAGGTTCTGCAGGAGATTGGTACAACCACAGAGGCAGAGGAGTTTATCTCTTCAAGTATAAAGAGAGTGTTGGCAATGTGGGAAAGTTTCGGATTTTATTGAAAAGAAACACCCTGAAAAAGTTGCAACTGGTCGTGCAGCGGCGCTATTTAATGACACTTGCCTAACTCATTTCAGAAACATTCTAAAAGGGAGTAAGAAACAAAGCTCCTTGGACAGGTTTCTATTGAAACGCCCTGCAGATGAAAGTGATGAAAGCGTGGCAAAAAAGAAAAAAACTAGTGAAGAAGAAAATTAAGTTAAGCAAAAGTGAAGTGAAAGAAAAAATTAATACCATATGCTAATTGGCTCCACCAACATCTGTTTATTTCTTTAGATTCTCTTTTACATGTATGTATGTATAGTATTTGGTTTTATTTTGTTTGTATACAATATTTGTTCATTATAAATACATTATTATAAAAAAATTGGAGTGGTTTTTTGGGGGCTGGTATGAATTAATCTCATTTTAATTAATTTCAATGGAGAAAATTGATCTGAGATAAGAGCATTTTGACTTACAAGCTCGGTCACGGAATGAATTAAACTCTTATCTCAAGGTACCACTGTATATAATTTCTTGGTACCTTTAATTTATAGTATAACCAAGTGGAAAAACTATCTCCAATGCAGAGTATGCAGTCCAATAGGCATGCAGTTTGAAATACATATCCATACTTGAAGTAGAAAAAGCCATCAAAAGCCTGAAATGTGGAAAGGCATCTGGAGTAGATGATATTCGACCAGAAATGCTCAAGTATGGAGGTATAAAAGTCTTACAGTAGTTGCACTGTACTGTTCAGAAGGCCTGGACACAGACGAATTCCAGATGAGTGGAGTAGAGCTATCATAGTATCCATATATAAAAAGGGAAATAAAACTTAATGTGAGAATTACAGAGGTATTTCCCTACTGAGTGTTCCTGGTAAGATTTATGCAAGTATACTTGAGAAACGGGTGAGAAGGATTGTGGAAGGTAAGCTTGGTGAAGAACAAGCTAGATTCAGGCCAAACAGAGGTTGTCATGATCAGATTTTTGCTTTACAACAAATAGTTGAGAAATCATGGAAATATAACAAAGATCTGTATTTAAGTTTTGTAGATCTGGAAAAGACATATGACAAGGTGATAAGAGAAAAGCTATTCAAAACTACAGCTGCATGGTGAAATGGGATATTATACAAAGCAATACTTGGTCTCTATTTGAATTGTAAGTCAGAAGTCAGAACTGAAGGAAGTACAGGAAGACTGTAGACCAGTACAAGATTCCCTGACTAAATTGAATAACTGTTGTAATCAATTTGGTATGAAAATTAGCAGTAGCGAGACAAAGACAATGAAAATAGGCAGAAGCATTGAAAATATCAACTGCATTGTGAATGGAGAACCTATTTTTAGTGAAGATGGTAAATTAAATATGGAAATAGACAACAGAATCAACAAAGCTGGTAAGATAGGAAGTCAACAATAAATTTATATGGAATAAGAGAGAAATTAGTCAAAATGCTAAATTAGCTATATACAACAGTGTTCAAACCAGTTTTAACTTATGGATCTGAGAGCTGGGTCAGAAGTAAAACACTAGACCAAAGACTAGAGACAAAAATGAAAAAAAAAAATGAAAGACTAAAGACCACAGATATGACAGTCCTGAGAAAGATTAGGGACATGAACAGATGGCATCATTAGCAATATTATATTAAAAATAAGGATATTAAGAAAGAACTTATTCTTGTTAGCAGAGCTAATCTCTGGTGGTACGGTCACTTAAACAGATGGGAGAGGAAAGATGGGATTAGCAAAACAAGTGTTCTATGCCCAGTTGCCAGGAAGAAGACCAAGATATATGTGGATTGATACAGTGAAAATCCTTAAAAGAGCTTTCCAAACTCTGTGTCGTGACACGTTAGTGTGTGTGTTTGCTGCAGTGTGAAGGTGTGTCGCGCGAACATAAAGCCTTAAACAGAATAATCGCGGAAAATTTCCCCAGCGGAATCCATTTTGCAAAGTACCGGTACGACTTTTAGTTAGCGCCATTAAAGATATTTGGTCAACCTCTCGGAATCCCCTCGCTGAATCTATACCGACTTGCATGCAACTATCACCATCAGTTTCGTTTTCATTGGGGTTTTCTATAGTTCATTCAAGTATGACTGACAGTAAATGTAAACAGAAGCTAAATTGTGCATAGCCGCACTAAGGAGTCCCAAAAATACTTTACTTTAAATAGAATGTAATCGCAATATGTTTTACGTTCTAGAATTTAAATTTCACTTTCAAAATTATATATACAAACTATCTTTTAATTATTTTAAACCTTTAAGAATATTTCATATCAATATATTTCGATAAATAATGGAAAATAAATGCAACCGAATTCATCCCTGTGGTTTTATCACGTAGTAGTCGCTCGGTTTTATTATCGTTCGACAAATAAAAATAAAGCGCCCCACTTATTCATACAAATGTCATCATTGATGTTTATTCTAACTGCAACGTGAATAAACGAAGAGCTGGTGCTTTTATTTTATGTTTAGTTACTGTTAAAGCTTTACAATAAATTCGCAGTTTTATTTATCATATTGGTGTTGAATTACCCATAAAATGGATAAGTTTCTAATTAATAAAAGAAAAGCTGAAGGTGACGTTTGTGATGAACAAAATGTATCGACTATAGAGGAAACTACGCAAGAATCAACTGTTGAACGGTCTGCATTAATACGGAAGAAGTGTAAAGGAAAATTTTCCACACCTCGTTTATACAATAAAGATTATATGAAATTGGGGTTCACATTTTCTGGTAATGAAAACCATCCTTGTCCACATTGTTTAGTTTGTGGGGTGATACTTGCAAATGAAAGTACCAAACAAATTAAAGCACCATTTTACCTCAAAATTGAAACGTGGAAGCTTATGAATGCTTGATGACAAAAAGCGAGTGTCTTTATCAACTATTCCACCAAATATTGAAAAGCTGTGTTCATCCCATGAAGCTCATATATCTCATTAAAATTCTATTATTATATATTTCTGTCTTTTCTTTCTATTTCTTATAACAATGACATTAATTTTGGAAATAAATATATTATATATTTTTATTTTGTATATTTTATTATATATAAAAATACAGTCCGCGCGGTTAGCCTAGTGGCAATGCGCTTTGCAACCATATGCCTGGGGAAGGAGTGTCCTAGGTTCGATTCCCGTCGGTGACGTGAGGAGCGGAAGGATCTTCCTCGGCCATAGCCAAGTTAGCCAGTCTTGGGCGTGGACAGCAGGGTTTTTCCCCAGTTTATTCTGGGGTTTTTCATCCCGCAAAGCAGGCAAACTGGCCTTGAGAACTCAACACTACAGGCCATAGGATACACCGGGGCATAAGGCTGACCACCTTATCCTGTAAACGGAGTGAGGTCCGATGATCAATGGACTCTCGACACCACAAGATAAAAGAGGGTATAAGGAAGATGATGACATAAAAATACAGTATGATCGAAAAAACTCAACAAGCGAGCTATGAAATCTGTTTTCCCTATATTAAATACATTGAAAAATTAAGAAGAGAGAACCATTTCAGCTCACTTGATGTGGTTTTTATTCGATCATACTGTATTATATATTTTTAATAAAAATGAAAGGTTTTCATGATATGTTGTGTCGTGAAACAAGTTTAACCTCTGGTTTGCTAATAGACTGTGTCGTGCCCTCAAGACAAGAGTATAGTCTAACTATATCACGCAACCTTTAATGGAGTTATATATTTGATCTAATCAAATATCAAAAAGAGTTGCTTGTTATAGTAATGATGGGATCAGTTTTAAAAGGAGTAAGTGATTAATCACTTACTATAAATAGTGAATTTTTATTAACCCGGTATCGGATGAACAGGAAGAGATTTTTAAATAAACTTTCTAAAGTTATACAAAATATAACTGTAAAAGCATATACAGTAATACCCCGACTTACGCGGTTTCTTACACGTAAGTATTCCTGTCACGCCTCACCACTAGTCGTATTTTTCCGCTCCGGCCGCATTCGCCAGTGTCAAACATGCTGTGAACAAGCACTAATGTGTTTCACGCGGTCTCCATTCATACACGATTTTTATAGTCTTGACAAAATCGCATAAAAAATAATAATGTCGTCCAAAAGAAGCAAGTCCGATTCTTCTACAGCTAGCAAGAAAAGAAAAACATTGACTTTGGAAACAAAACTCAACATTATTAAAGATATTGAAGGCGGAATGAAAATTTGTGCGCTATCAAAGAAGTTCGATCTATAGGAATCCACAGTAAGAACAATCATGAAAGATCATCATCATCATCATCATCATGAAAGATAAAGAAAGAATTCTCGCTGCTGTGAAAAATGCCCAATCATTGAATTCAAGTATAATTCGTAAACATCATGGGATTATTGGTGAGATGGAAACGATGCTTAAATTATGGTGTGATAATCAAGTGAGAGTAAAAAATTGCCCAGTTGATCAAACAACGATGTAGCCAAGCCAAGCTGATTTTTGAGAGGCTAAAAGTAGAAGCGGCCAAAGAAGAAAATTTCGTGGCCTGTAATGGTTGGTTCAACCGATTTAAAAATCGCTGCAACTGACACAGCATCACGGAGAGGCAACAAGCACTGATAAAAAGGCTTCGTCTGCTTTTCCTTAAGACACTTAAGGCTATCATAGAGGAAGGTAGCTATAGCAGTCAAACCATATTTAATGTAGATGAGACCGGCTTGTTCTGGAAAAAGATGCCTAAGAGAATTTTCATCACAAGTGAAGAAAAAACGTTTCCTGGCTTTAAGGCTTCCAAAGACCGGTTGAGTAATGCTTGGTGGAAATGCAGCTGTTGATTGCAATTTAAAACTTCTCTTAATTTATCGCTTCAAAAATCCAAGAGCTCTGAAAAAAAAATCTAAAGCTGTCTTGCCAGTGATTTGGAAGTCAAATTCTAAAGCTTGGGTGACAGCTTCTATTTTTGAAGACTGGTTTGGTCACCACTTCATACCTGAAGTTGAACGTGTATTGCCAGTTTAAAAAAATTCCGTTTAAAGTTATGCTCATTATTGATAATGCACCTAGTCACCCTTCTGCAACTTTAATTGATTTTGATCCACGTGTAAAAGTTGTTTTCTTGCCTCCAAATACAACCAGCTTACTTCAACCGATGGACCAAGGAGTTATCAAAACATTCAAAGCGTACTACACATGGTGTTCGTTTGCAAGTCTGAATGAAGCTATGAGACAAAATGAGCAACTGTCTGTTGCTCATTTTGTCTCATAGCTTCATTTTGGAAAGTTTAATGTTTTAGATGCTGTAAGGATTATTGGAAATTCTTGGGGTGAAATTTCCCAAAAAACCTTGAATGGTGTCGGGAAATACTTTGTCCATTCTTTTTTAAATGCGAAACGGAAATGTTGCCAGAAACTGATCAAGTTGCTGAGGCAATAAAAGAAGTTGTCAACCTTGCCAGGCAATTAGATTTAGAAGTCGACAGTGAAGATGTCAGCGAGCTGTTAGACTCGCATAACAAGGAGCTTACAATCGACGAGCTCATAGAGATGCATAAGCAAAGCGCTACTGAAGAGACCGAAACCTCAGATTCAGTTTTACCCGAAAAGCACATGACAATTGCAAAATTAACAGGTCTCAGCTTAATTAAGAAAGGTTTACAGATTTTGGAGGACATAGATTCTAACGAGGAACGAATTGTAGCCACAAGGCAAAAAATAAAAAAAATCACTGGCTTGCTTATGAAGAAATTTTGCGTGACAAGAAAAAGACATTATGCCATCAGACGAATTTATTAGATTTTATGAAACCATCGACATCGAAATAACTTTCTTTTTTTTAATGTATGTAAAACTACAATTATGATTACTGTATATTTATTAAAAAATATAGGTGTTTTTGTAAACCTTTGGTCCCAATTGTATGTTTGTATATATAAATTACATGCAAAATTACACCCCGAGTTACGCGAATTCGACTTGCGCGTTTTTCGTTGGTCCCACCTATCGCATAACTTCGGGGTATCACTGTACTTAAACTACATCTGATCTGGCCACATGACCCATGAGAGGCACATCAGACTGAATTACAGTGCCGTGAAATTATGTTTGTCTAAAAAGTGTGTCACCAACATGAAAAGTTTGGAAAGCACTACCTTAAAAGATAGAAATGCGTTGGAGTCTTGACACGTAACAGATTGATTTGGAGGAAAATTGTAGATAGGAAGTTAGTAATGATCAGGCCCCGGCACGAGGCAGGGGCAGAATGAGCGAATGCCACAGGCGGAAAAGTAAAAGAGCGAAAAACATGTTACGAATATACTGGAGGCAGAAAAAATTTTTAAAAAAAAAATTAACTTGTATATATCATATATTTAAAAAATATTAAATTTATATATACATAATTATAAAGATAATTATATTTTATTCTAATTATATAAGCTCCAAATAATTATTTTTATTTTGATAATTCCTGGGACTAGTACCGTTGACTGGGTGTAGCATAGAGGCAGATTGCCTCACAGCGCTGCTTGATAAGGGTGCTCGTTCAGCCATATTATGGCAACAAGATATTTTACAAAAATAGTGTTTAGTTTACCAAATAAAAAAGGTGCCATTTCCCATTGACAGTTAAGTGTGCTTATTATATTTTATTAATAAAAAAATTATAGTCATACATACTAAAACTAAACATTTTAGAACCCACTTATTAGATACTTAAGGAAACAACCCATAAAGTATCATACGATATGAATTTCATAAACTTTTATAGTCTATATATATATATTAAATTATATTATGCATGAATTCTCCTGCTCAAATTGCGAGTCACTACCGCCCTGACTTTCACATTGGAGCGATAACTCGCTCCCTGCAATAAACAATACACCCTCAACAACAGTAACTATACTGCAGAAACACGAAAAACAATTAGTTTTATCATGTCACTGAATAAGGTTCACAGACATTTGCAGACTGTGTAACATATTTCTCAACAAATAGTGCAATTAGAGACAACTGGGAATATAAAGTGGCAAACTCTGAAGGAAACATTGATTAATTCTGCCAGAGAGGCATGTGGTGAGGTTGTGTGCAAGGATAAAAAAATCCGAACTCCCTGGTGGATACAGGAAGTTAAAGAGGCAGTGAAGGAAAAGAAGAAAGCATATCAAAAGTTCCTGGCAAATAAGTCAGCTTTTACTCTTACAGAATACAGAGACAAATGTAAGAAAGCTAAACAGTGTGTAAAACTAGCTAAACAAAAGTCATGGGAGGACTTTGGCAAGAATATAGAAAATAAATATCAAGAAGGTGGCAAAATATTCTGGAGGTTGTTGAAGAAGCTTAGGAATGGAGGAAAGAGTGCTGTAAAAGGAATTAGAGATGATAAAGGTGAAATGAAAACAGGAGAAAAAGATATCCTTGAAGTATGGAGTAATTACTTTGAAAAACTGCTAAATGAAACAAGCAGTGATGACAGCACAGTGATAAAAAACACTGACCAGGCATGCAGTCAGGAATACATATCCATACTTGAAGTAGAAAAAGCCATCAAAGGCTTGAAATGTGGAAAGGCAGCAGGAGTAGATGATATTCGACCAGAAATGCTGAAGTATGGTGGTATAAGAGTCTTACAGTGGCTGCACTGCATAGTTCAGAAAGCCTGGACAGAGGGACGAATTCCCGATGATTGGAGTAGAGCTCTCATAGTACCTATATATAAAAAGGGAAATAAAACTGAATGTGAGAATTACAGAGGTATTTCCCTACTGAGTGTTCCTGGCAAGATCTATGCAAGTATACTTGAGAAACGGTTGAGAAGAATTGTGGAAGAAAAGCTTGGTGAAGAACAAGCTGGATTCAGGCCAAATAGAGGCTGTCAGGATCAGATCTTCACTTTACGACAAATAGTCGAGAAAGCATGGGAATATAACAAAGATCTGTATTTAAGTTTTGTCGATTTGGAAAAGGCATATGACAAGGTGCCAAGAGAGAAGCTATTCAATACGCTGCAGTTATATGGTGTCAATGGGGCATTATATCAAGCAATACTTAGTCTTTATTTGAGCTGTGAGTCAGCAGTTAGAATTGAAGGAAGTACAGGAAGATGGTTTAATGTTAAATCTGGTGTGAGACAAGGATGTACATTATCCCCTCTGTTATTCATTATCTATATGGATCACATTATGAAGGAATGTGGTATTAAACCTGATATCAAAATTGGAGATGTTAATGTCAGCTCTTTGCTTTATGCGGATGATGTTATACTTCTAAATAAATCCGCTACAAGTCTGCAAGATTCTCTGACTAAATTGAATAGCTGTTGTAATAGATATGGTATGAAGGTCAGCAATAAAAAGACAAAGACAATGAAAATAGGCAGAATCATTGAAAATGTCAACTGTGTTGTGAATGGAGAACCTGTGGAACAAGTAAAACATTTCAGCTACTTAGGCACAATTTTTACTGAAGATGGTAAACTAAATATAGAAATAGACAACAGAATCAGCAAAGCTGGTATCTTGGGAAGTCAATTGAATAAATTCATATGGAATAAGAAAGAAATTAGTCGGAACACTAAATTAGCTGTATACAAGACTGTGTTCAAGCCAATTTTAACTTATGGATCTGAGAGCTGGGTCAGAAGTAAAACACTTGACCAGAGACTAGAGACCACAGATATGAGAGTCCTGAGAAAGATTAGAGGCATGAACAGATGGCATCAATGGCAATATCATATTAAAAATGAGGATATTAGGAAAGAACTTGACATTGTCAGCATCAAGGAATGCATTAGCAGAGCTAATCTCAGATGGTATGGTCACTTAAATAGAATGGGAGAGGAAAGATTAGCAAAACAAGTGTTCTCTGCCAGGTTGGCAGGAAAACGACCCAGAGGAAGACCAAGATATAGGTGGATTGATATGGTACAAAGTGCCTTAGACGATAGAAATATAAGATCTGATAATGCTGGAGTCTTGACAAGTAACAGACTGATTTGGAGGAAAATTGTAGATAGGAAGTTAGTAATGATGTAATTTTTTCATGTAGTACTGTCATATCCTGTACACCCCTTGAGGGTACATGGCAGGAATTTGATGATGATGATGATGATGGGAATATAAACACTAACGAATCGCATCTCCCCTTCAA